>NW_028319909.1:4610000-4632500 GCF_062004578.1 Staurois parvus | reverse complement strand
ATAACTATGCTTCTCAGCTCCATCTTGTGGCCATAATGTGGTAGTTTTCCCATTTACACAGTTTTTTTCACAATGAATAGCATTCGATCTGCAGAGAACATAGCCTGAGAACATTCAATTTGGACCACTGGTGTATTTATTATTATTATTATTATTATTATACAGTATTTATATTGCGCCAATAGTTCGCCCAGCGCTGTACATTACAATGGGAGACAATACATGAGACAGTACAATAACAATACAATACACGAGGGGTACGAGGGCCCTGCTCCCTGGAGCTTACAATCTAAAAGGGAGGGGATAGTATAGTATTTAGGTTTCATGCTGCTCTAGGCAGCACAAAAATTGTCCCCGCCCCCCCTACAGAGAGACCCTGACACTGATAAACACCCCCCTCTCCCACGAAAAGAGCCTGACATTGACCAACAACACACCACCCAAGAGAGCCTTCCACTACCACCGTCCCCCATACACTGGCAACCCCCCACGCCACCCCAGCAAGAGAGAAGACTCTCGCATTCACAGCTCTGGACATCCCCGGGAGTCAGGCTCTTCATACACCATCAAGCAGCCCCTCTCAGATCCCACCTGGTCCCCATGCTGTGTGTTCTTTCTTCCATCCCTTCTATCGGGGGGCTGTGCTGCCCCCCAGAAAAATGCTGCTGCCCCCCTGAAAAAAATTCTGCTGCCCCCCTGAAAACAATGCTACCCTAGGCAAATGCCTTGTTCGCCTTGTGGTAAATACGCCCCTGATTTGGGCTCATTCACACAGAATGAATTGACATGCAGTTTTGAGGTACGGAGAGATATTTGTATTTGTTTATGAATATTTTCCTTAAAGTAGTTCTAAAGGCAGAAGATTTTTATTTTTTACTTTAATGCATTCTTTGCATTAAGGTAACAAACATTCTGCATGAAACTCCCCCCCCCCCCCCCAATACCCTCACTTGTGCCTGATATCGATTCAGCAATGTACATGAGAGCAGCAGATTGCTAGGCTCACTCTCCCCCTTGCTCAGAGACAACAGTGGGAGCCATTGGCTCTGTGTGTCTATGGATACACAGGGCCAGCTAAAGAGCGAGCACTCATGAGTGCCCCCAAAGCAAGTGCATAGCAACTTGAAAAAAAATGCATAACGCATCAAAAACGCAGCAAAAACGCAAGACGCAATGCTTAAATGCCTCAAACACAACCTGCATAGGTGTGAACCTAGACTAAGAGTGGACTTGGGTGTAACTTTCATTTTTTTTATTTTTTATTATTACATAAGGGACAAAAAGTCCCCCATGTGATGCATGTTTTATTGACAGATTCTCTTTAATGAGACCCCTGATGTCTTACCTGCCCTCCAATGAAATTAATGGTCTGCAGATTGCACTCTGTTTGTTTTTTTCTTTTTTCTTGGCCAGAACCAACTCTTGAGGAAGTCTATTCCACATTTTCATGGCTCTTACTGTGAAGAAACCTTTTCGTGTTTGGAGAATACATTTCTTTTCCTTCAGACATAAAGAGTGCCCCCTTGTCCTCTGTGATGACCTCAGGGTGAATAACTACACCAAGTTCACTGTATGAACCACCTTATATCCCCCCTTATGTATTATACATGAGGATCATATCCCCCCTTATGTATTATACATGGAGATCATATCCCCCCTTATGTATTATACATGGAGATCATATCCCCCTTATGTATTATACATGGAGATCATATCCCCCTTATGTATTATACATGGAGATCATATCCCCCCTTATGTATTATACATGGTGATCATATCCCCCCTTATGTATTATACATGGAGATCATATCCCCCCTTATGTATTATACATGGAGATCATATCCCCCCTTATGTATTATACATGGAGATCATATCCCCCCTTATGTATTATACATGGAGATCATATCCCCCCTTATGTATTATACATGGAGATCACATCCCCCCTTATGTATTATACATGGTGATTATATCCCCCCTTATGTATTATACATGGAGATCATATCCCCCCTTATGTATTATACATGGAGATCATATCCCCCCTTATGTATTATACATGGTGATCATATCCCCCCTTATGTATTATACATGGAGATCATATCCCCCCTTATGTATTATACATGGAGATCATATCCCCCCTTATGTATTATACATGGAGATCAT
This sequence comes from Staurois parvus, assembly GCF_062004578.1. NCBI lineage: Eukaryota > Metazoa > Chordata > Amphibia > Anura > Ranidae > Staurois > Staurois parvus. The sequence continues at coordinate 4,630,340 of NW_028319909.1, read as the reverse complement.
ATCCCCCCTTATGTATTATACATGGAGATCATATCCCCCCCTTATGTATTATACATGGAGATCACATCCCCCCTTATGTATTATACATGGTGATTATATCCCCCCTTATGTATTATACATGGTGATCATATCCCCCCTTATGTATTATACATGGAGATCATATCCCCCTTATGTATTATACATGGAGATCATATCCCCCCTTATGTATTATACATGGAGATCATATCCCCCCTTATGTATTATACATGAGGATCATATCCCCCTTATGTATTATACATGGTGATCATATCCCCCCTTATGTATTATACATGGAGATCATATCCCCCCTTATGTATTATACATGGAGATCATATCCCCCCTTATGTATTTATACATGGAGATCGTATCCCCCTTATGTATTATACATGAGGATCATATCCCCCTTATGTATTATACATGGAGATCATATCCCCCCTTATGTATTATACATGGTGATCATATCCCCCCTTATGTATTATACATGGTGATCATATCCCCCCCTTATGTATTATACATGGAGATCATATCCCTCCTTATGTATTATACATGGAGATCATATCCCCCTTATGTATTATACATGGAGATCATATCCCCCCTTATGTATTATACATGGAGATCATATCCCCCCCTTATGTATTATACATGGAGATCATATCCCCTCTTATGTATTATACATGGAGATCATATCCCCCCTTATGTATTATACATGGAGATCATACCCCCCCCTTATGTATTATACATGGAGATCATATCCCCCCTTATGTATTATACATGGAGATCATATCCCCTTTTATGTATTATACATGGAGATCATATCCCCCCTTATGTATTATACATGGAGATCATACCCCCCCTTATGTATTATACATGGAGATCATATCCCCCCTTATTTATTACACATGGAGATCATACCCCCCATTATGTATTATACATGGTGATTAAATCCCCCCTTATGTATTATACATGGAGATCATATCCCCCCTTATGTATTATACATGGAGATCATATCCCCCCTTATGTATTATACATGGAGATCATACCCCCCCTTATGTATTATACATGGAGATCATATCCCCCCTTATGTATTATACATGGAGATCATATCCCCCTTATGTAGTATACATGGAGATCATATCCCCCCTTATGTATTATACATGGAGATCATATCCCCCCTTATGTATTATACATGGAGATCATATCCCCCCCTTATGTATTATACATGGAGATCATATCCCCCCCTTATGTATTATACATGGAGATCATATCCCCCCTTATGTATTATACATGGTGATCATATCCCCTCTTATGTATTATACATGGAGATCATATCCCCCCTTATGTATTATACATGGTGATCATATCCCCCCTTATGTATTATACATGGAGATCATATCCCCCTTATGTATTATACATGGAGATCATATCCCCCTTATGTATTATACATGGTGATCATATCCCCCCCTTATGTATTATACATGGAGATCATATCCCCCCCTTATGTATTATACATGGAGATCATATCCCCCCCTTATGTATTATACATGGAGATCATATCCCCCCCTTATGTATTATACATGGAGATCATATCCCCCCTTGTGTATTATACATGGAGATCATATCCCCCTTATGTATTATACATGGAGATCATATCCCCCCCTTATGTATTATACATGGAGATCATATCCCCCCCTTATGTATTATACATGGAGATCATATCCCCCCTTATGTATTATACATGGAGATCATATTCCCCCCTTATGTATTATACATGGAGATCATATTCCCCCCTTATGTATTATACATGGAGATCATATTCCCCCCTTGCCCTTCTCTGTACTTTCTCCAGTTCCCCAATGTTCTTTTTGTGAATTGGAGCCCAAAACTGAACTGCATATTCCAGATGAGGTCTTACTAATGATTTGTACCGGGGGGGGGGTGATATCTCTCTCTCTGAAGTCTATACCTCTCCTAATACAAGAGAGTATTTTGCTCATTTTAGAAACTGCAGCTTGGCATTACATGCCATTATTAAGCTTGTGATTTACCAGAACCCCCAGATCCTTCTCCACCATTGATTCCCCCAGATCCTTCTCCACCATTGATTCCCCCAGTTGTACCCCTCCTAGTATGTATGATGCATGCATATTCTTAACCCCTCAATGCTTCTGTATTTAGTGGCAAAGCTTTTTGCATATGGATGCAGTTATGTTTGCTCATTGCATATTCAGGTTCGGCTTTCTGCTTAAAAGTGCTGTGCAGTGACTGTGCTTTACTGATCCTCTGGCAATGAAGTTCCTCCTGGAAGTGTATGGCCAGGAATTGTTAAAAACATCAGGATATTTTGGCATGAAAACTTTATGCTTTATATGGGCTAACATATTTTTTTTTTTTGCAATGCCTTTGGTACATGCGCAAAGCTGTTTCCATTCTGGATATTACAACATTGGCATACTGGGACTGGGGCCACTGCCCCTAATGGGTTTTGGCTCCTTCAAAAGCAGGGATGCCAACCTACTGAAATACAATTAGCTGACAGCACACAAAAATTTACTTATAGAGCCTTTTTTTTTGCTGACACGACACAAAGATGTACTGACAGTTTGAAAAGTTAGCCAACATTTTCAGTGCAAATATCGGTATTTTAGCTACAAATATGTAGCTTGTGTGATTAGCAATATGTTTGGGGTATAACAAAAGGCAAAACAGGTATTTCTCCTTTTATATGAAGGTCAGGATAATATAACCCAGCAGAGTTCCCCCTTAAATCAGAGTCTGCAGAGTTCCCTTTTACAGTGCGTGGGGGGGGGGGGTACTCTGCAGACTCTGATGTAAAGGGGAACACTACAGACAGTGATATAAAAGGGAACACTGTGGACTCTGATGTAAAAGAGAACTCTGTGGACTCTGGTGTAAAGTGATACTCTGATATAAGGATGTTTCTGGTCAGCAGAGCCCCCACTCCCCCTCCACACACAAGTCCACAGAGCTCTCCTTTACATCACAGTCCACAGAGTTCGCCCTTACATCCCCCTCTCCTCTCCTTTCTTCCCTTCCTCTTCTCTTCCCTTCCTCTTCCCTTCATCTTCCCTTCTTCCCTTCTTCCCTTCCTCTTCCTCTTCCCTTCTCTTCCTCTTCCCTTCTCTTCCTCTTTCCTTCCCTTCCCTTCTCTTCCTCTTCCCTTACTCTTCCCTTTCCTTCCCCTCTCCTCTTCTCTTCCTCTTCTCTTCCTCTTCCCTTCCTCTTCTCTTCTCTTTTCTTCTCTTCTCTTCTCTGCCTCTTCTCTTCCCTTCCTCTTTCCTGCCTCTTCTCTTCCTCTTCCCTGCCTCTTTTCTCTTCCTCTTCCTCTTTCCTGCCTCTTCTCTTCTCTTCCTCTTCCCTGCCTCTTCTCTTCTCTTTTCTTCTCTCCTCTTCTCTTCCTCTTCCTTGCCTCTTCTCTTCCTCTTCCCTGCCTCTTCTCTTCTCTTCCCTTCCTCTTCCCTGCCTCTTCTCTTCTCTTCCCTTCCTCTTCCCTGCCTCTTCTCTTCTCATGTGCTTATTGGGGGAGGAACGAAGGGGAATACTTACATTTCAGCTCCTGAGTCTGCTGCGACTGCTTATATCTGATTCAAGATGGCGGCACCCAACAGCAGTCTCGGGGCTTTGGGATGTATATACAAGGAAGGCTTCTACAGGTAAATAACATGTATAATACATGTTAAATGCACATATAATTTTATAGGAAGATTTTTCTTAAAATGAATGATCTGGTGACAGGGTCTCTTTCTTCTAATAAACATTATAAACCTTTCCAGGTCTCTATAAAATTCTATGAATTGCTCTTTATAAGTATCATTTCCTTATTTCTTGTTTCCTACAAACACTTGTTGAAGTTGGCTGAAGTGGTTTTGAATTGTATTTTTGAGATATTTCCATCCTTGGTATTTGTCAGCCGGTCGGCCGTCAGAGGAACCATCTTGGGCAGCAAACTGGGAGGAAGCCAGAAGGAAGTCTATAATTATAGATCCACATACATAGTAGCAGTGTGCATCTTATATAAACTATTTTGGCAGCAAGAGATAGACAATATAAAATAAATAAATGTGTAAACTTGTTATAGCATGATTAACGAATTACTTATCTGAAAGTCAAATGTTAAATCTGTATTTATGATACAAAATCCGTTAACGTGACTCTATCCCAAAAAGTTATTTTGGCTTTAGATACCCTTTAAGTTGGGATGAGAACAACTTTTCTATAATATTTCATATCTCAGTGTCCCATTTCCTGTTGAAACTTCATAAAACTATCTAACCCTTTTTCTGCCACTGGTATAAGGCTTACTTTGCCATCAATGTTATTTACACTACTATAGTGGCTGGGTGGGTATGTACACCTGTCAACTGTCCTCCACCAGATGGAAGTGATTCAGGCAGCTGTACTGGCCATGATGAATGTCAGCAGATGGATTGGCAGGAGATCAGCCAACATACAGAGTGTGTTGGGTGCACCTACATACAAAGCCAGCAATTGCCTACACATATTAAATATCGCCACGCATTCCAGAGTGAAAGTAATCATTTTAAGACCAACATTCATAGATAACCCAAAAATGATGACCTGCCAAAGCTTTTAGTTTGTTGCCTATATACAATTTTGGGTACCAAAGTTCGTCACCATAATACAGGCACAAGTAAGTCTAAGTTTTGATATGTTGGGTATCTATTTCAATGAAACCTCTTCTTTTATACACTCACTGGCCACTTTATTAGGTCCACCTTGTTAGTGCCAAGAAAATCTCCCCCACACCATGACACCATGACCACCAACCTGAACCACTGATACAAGGCAGGATGGATCCACCACACCATGACACCACCACCAGCCTAAACCATTGATACAAGGCAGAATGGATCCACCACACCATGACACCACCACGACCAGCCTGAACCATTGATACAAGGCAGGATGGATCCACCACACCATGACACCACCACCACCAGCCTGAACCATTGATACAAGGCAGGATGGGTCCACCACACCATGACACCACCACCACCAGCCTGAACCGTTGATACAAGGCAGGATGGGTCCACCACACCATGACACCACCAGCCTGAACCATTGATACAAGGCAGGATGGATCCATGCTTCCATGTTGTTTACGCCAAATTCTGACCCTACCATCTGAATGTCGCAGCAACCAGTCTGCCCATTCTCCTCTGACATCAACAAGGCATTTTCCTCCACACAACTGCCACTCACTGGATATTTTCTCTTTTTCAGACCATTCTCTGTAAACCCTAGGATGGTTGTGCGTGAAAATCCCAGCAGATCAGCAGTTTTTGAAATGCTCAGACTAGGGAAAGAGGAAAGGGAGGGAAAGGAAGGGGAAGGGAAGGGAAGGGAAGAGAAGGGAAAGGGGATGGGAGAGGGAAGGGAAGGAAAGGGAAGGGGAAGGGAAGACAAGGGAAAGGAAAGGAGAAGGGAAGGGAAAAGTGAAGGGAAGGGAAAAGAGAAAAGGAAGGGGTAGGGTAGGGGAAGGGAAGAAAGGGGGAAGGGGAAGGGAAATAAAGGGAAGGAAAAGGGAGGGAAGGGAAAGGAAGAGAAGGGAAGGGGGAGGAGAGGGAGAAGGGGAAGAGGAAGGAGAGGGGAAGCGGAAGGAGATGTTGAGGGGAAGGAGAAGGAAAAGGAAGAGAAGGGGAAGGGGAGAAGAAGGGGAAGGGGAGAAGAAGGGGAAGGGGAGGGAAAGGGGAGATGGGAGGGAAAGGGGAGGGGGAAGGGAAAGGGGAAGAGGAGGAGGAAGGGAAGGAGATGGAAGGAAAGGGAAAAGAGGGGAGAAGGAAGGGGGGAAGAAATAGTGAGAGGAGGAGAGGAGAGTACACAGATTCCCAAATGTTGCTCATTTGCAAATTAAACGAAAATAACAAGATGACTTTTGATATATATGTTAGTGCTACGTGACCAAATCCCTGTAGCTACACAGAGCTTGCTCTTTCCATGCTTACAAAGATCTGGCATCCCAGAGACTTCCGTACCGTACATTGTAGACACATCTGAAATGAATTTACCAGCTGCTACACTCAGATCTGTAACAATATCCAGTGGTGAAGCTCTACAAGTCCCCACGAGATGTGCTGCACGTGGCTCTAACACAGCAGAGAGAAAATGCTTAGCAAAATCTCTCTGCTTTCAATATTTTGGGTTGCAAGTCATGCTACACATGTTTACTATGTATACAAAAATGAAAGCTTAAATCTCAACTCCAGATATGATCTTCATTGTATAGTTACATTGGTCCAGCTTGGTACAGTGTAAGTATGAATGTCTCCTACCTGATGGGAAGCTGGAGAAGCAGACTACCATTATTGCAGTTGGCGTTACTACAGTAAGGTTGTCAGATTTTAGAAACCTAATCCAAGGCACCTTACTTTTAAACCACACAAGCAAAGTCATGCACCTTCTGTAGCCACACCCACAAAATCACACCCCTTTTTAAAGACACACTCAAACAGTTGGTCCCAGAATTTTTGATCGAGAAGCAAACATTCAAGAAAAAAACTAACAGAAAAAAAAAATTAAAAAAGCAACAAGATATGCATGTGAGATAAAAAAAAGCAACAAGATATGCAATGCCAGTCCATGGGCCCTGGGTTTGAACTTAAGAGAATGTCAGCAAACACAAGCCCCTGTGAACATCACTGCCTAGGGATGAACATGGGTGGACCTAATTGTAACCGCTTGATATCTAGGGGAATTTTGAAATTTTCCACGTCCATGTTAAAACAGAGCTCCACTCAAAAGGGAAAGCTCCACTTGTTTGCACCTCCCCTCCACTACCACAGTTGGAACTTCTTTTAGGGGGAGGGTGGAGTGGGTACCTGGTTTAGACAATTCTAACTCCATGAATGTCTGTATCAACCAGGGTTTTGTGGAACCCTAAGGTTCCTTCAGAGGTTGCTGGAGGCTCCTTAAGAAACAAGCAATTTCTGCCTCTTGGATGAGTTCCTACTGACAACAATGGTCTTTTTAAGTGGGAGATTCTTCCCAATGACCACAGATGTAAGGAGCATTCTTTCCACTGACCAACAATAATGTACATTGAGCTGTAGCTATAGTGATTATTACAAGAGTTCCGTGGGGCCTGAAAGTTATTCTGGGGGTTCTTCCATGTTGAAAAGGTTGAGCAAAAGCTGGTCTACAGCAATTAAGCTGAGTGCTGGGACAAGAACATCCAGCTCCCTGGGCAAAGACGCCAAACTTGTACATCCACGGAGCAACCCACCCCCCCCCACCACCACCATCCAATCTTTCATGATCTGCAAGCTTAGGGGATCCTACACCCAGCAGTCAATTGCTTGCCAAAATCACTCTCACTACTTCTGTTGTCAACCTTGTAACAGAACGAAGATGCCCCCATCCCTGCAATAAACCATTGTACCTAGGGCAGCTGTCCCTCCTGCTCTCCCCTTGTTTTGGCCCTGCTCATACCAACAGCTGTTTGTACACAATTGTGCAGCACATCACTTTACATCAATACTTTCCCGTGAAGTCCTTCAATTTTAGAGATAACATTATGGGTACCCTTTCTTTTCAAGCCAACAAAATTAGTATATGTATTACCAGCTGAAAGCCCAACTATTTTGTTGTCTAAATTAAAATCTCTTATAACTTTGAGGGTTCGAGATGGTAAAATCTCTGAGGTTTTACCCTTCGTTTAAAAAAAAATCAGCTAGCTTGGTTTCTACTAAAACCTGAAATTTGCTATCCTGGCTGCTTACAACTACATGATCTGTCAAGAACAGGAAATCATTTCTGATGTCTAAGGTTGGATGCATCTATTGGAAGAGCTACAAAGGAAGTTTTAGCAATAACTGCCTGTAGCTCCACTATTGCCCATCGTGTTAGAACATTTGAAATGATGGCTTCACATTTTGTTTGAGAACAACTAAATTTCTTTTCCAAAAAACATCCTAATTTAAGTAGAAATTCAGTCCATGGAATTGAAACTTTGATAAGGTTTTACAGCATGCAATACAAGCTAACCTTCCTGCTAACTTTAAACCTATTTTTTGTGTCTTGGATGCCACGTGCTCTGTGAAAAATGTCCTACCACCACTAGCAACTGTCAATGATACCTGACACATAGCAGGAAAGGCATCTGCTTCCTTTTTGTCTTTTATTAGAAAGTGAAAGTCAGTAAAAATGGATTAATTTAACAAACATTTCCGTTTCTTTGTTGTTTTTGTCATTAGGTTGTGAGAAAGACAAAAAAGTGATGTTACAGGTTTTTTTTCCTTTCCTTTCCTGTCTTTTTTTTTTCCTTTCCATTTCCCTTTCCTTTTCCTTTTTCTTTCCATTTCCCTTTCCTTTCCTTCCTTTTCCTTTCCTTTCCTTTCCTTCCCTTCCCATTTCCCTTTCCTTCCCATTTCCCTTCCCTTTCCTCTCCTCTCCTTCCTTTTCCTTTTCCTTTCCCTTTCCTTTTCTTTCCTTTCCTTTCCTTTTCTTTCCTTTCCTTCCCATTTCCCTTTCCTTTTCCTTTTTCTTTCCATTTCCCTTTCCTTTCCTTCCTTTTCCTTTCCTTTCCTTTCCTTCCCTTCCCATTTCCCTTTCCTTCCCATTTCCCTTCCCTTTCCTCTCCTCTCCTTCCTTTTCCTTTTCCTTTTCCTTTCCCTTTCCTTTTCTTTCCTTTCCTTTCCTTTTCTTTCCTTTCCTTCCCATTTCCCTTTCCTGCCCATTTCCCTTTCCTTTCCTCTCCTCTCCTCTCCTTCCTTTCCTTTTCCTTTCCATTTCCCTTTCCTTTCCTTTCCTTTTCCTTTCCTTTCCATTTCCCTTTCCTTTCCGTCCTTTTCCTTTCCTTTCCTTACCTTTCCTTTCCTTTTCTTTCCTTCCTTTTCCTTTCCTTTTCTTTCCTTTCCTTTCCTTTCCTTTCCTTCCCATTTCCCTTTCCTGCCCATTTCCCTTTCCTCTCCTCTCCTCTCCTCTCCTTCCTTTCCTTTTCCTTTCCATTTCCCTTTCCTTTCCTTTCCTTTTCCTTTTCCTTTTCCTTTCCTTTCCATTTCCCTTTCCTTTCCTTTCCGTCCTTTTCCTTTCCTTTCCTTTCCTTCCTTTTCCTTTCCTTTCCTTTCCTTTCCTTTCCTTTCCAACATGTCATATTTACCTGATCTGTGCAATGGTTTTGCACAAGCAGGTCCTAACCTCTTCTTCTCAGGTCCCCTGCAAGCATTCCTGGCTCCTTCCCCTTGACCAGTGCCCCAATAGCTTAGTCCTGCCCCCCACTCTCACTCCTCATTGGCTCACTGGCTGTGATTGACAGCAATGAGAGCCAATGGCATGGGCCAGCTGATTGATCCCTGGAATGAGAGGGGGCTCAGGTGAGTATTGGGGGGGGGTGGAGCAGCACACAGAAGGTTTTTTAACTTCATGCATTTCAGACTGATGCATTCCTATGAAGAGAAAAAAACTATTATCCCCATGATAGAAATAGCTATTATTACAGTTACTTACTTAGCACTGTCAGGACCATATTGCGTTTCAGCACTGGACTTTCATTTCTTTCTTATCACAGGACTTTATTTTAGTTTTTTTATATATATTTTTAAGTCACAGGAACTGTGGACTGTCACAATTTTGTGTCGTATTCACTAAGTTGTTTTATAATTATCATTTCATTCATTTATGTATTTTTTTGTTACAGCAGTAATGGTGAAGACAAAGAATGACACAATATACGAATGATAATTGATAATTAATGATAGTATTATGAAATGTATGCGCCACTTGTATTCACTGGACTAGGGGTGATACTAATATTTTTTGATTTTTGAAGTAGAGTATAGTGGCAGCAATATATATATATATATATATATATATATATATATATAATTGTATTTAGAAGATAATAATTATCTGCATCAGGCACGATATGGTGACATTTGGATAGGAGTTTCAAGGTGGTCACTTATAGAATATATATCAATATATAAATTCTGTCAAATGTATTGTATTAAAACATAATGACACTACTTGTCAGGAATGGACTTGCCAATAATGGTGGGACTCACCTGCCTTGTGGGCTGCAGTACCAGGGCTGGCCAGCGGGTGCTCTCAGTAATCAGAGACTCACCCCTGCAGTCAGCCAAACACCTGAAGCTGATTGCAGGGGTTGTATTTAAGGAATGGCCAGATTCACAGTCAGGGCCTTGGTGTGTGTTTTTCCATGGGCCCCTGTATCTTATATCCTGTGTTCCTGTTCCTGTTTCTGCCTAACCTGTTGCCGACCCGGCCTGATCCTGACCTCTGCTGACTTCTCCTGTTTGATCCCTGGCTTGTGACCCTGACCATTCTCTGCCCGACCCTCTGCACCGCGCTGCCCGTGAGTTTCTGAACCCAGCTTGTGACCCTGACCACTCTCCCGCCTGTTCCTGGTACTCCGTTTGCCCGTTTGCTACTGACCCGGCCTGCCTGACGACTCTTGCATTGTATGTATTGTTATCTGTGGGTGGTTTGATTTGTTTGCACTGTGTTTATGTTTAGTTTTGCATTGCGTTTTGTATTGTTAGTCTTAATAAATCATATTGTTTATACCATATCTGAAGCCTGCGTTTCCCTGTGTCAGTCCACACACCTCTGGTCATGCCCGGAGCCCTGACACTACTAAAGCAATGAACCTAAATGAAACGACTTGGGTTTCCCCTAAGATCCCTGTATCCATATCCAGTGGACTCGCACTATGGGTACTGGCTTGGGTTTGAGAACTCATCCTGGCTCTACATGTTCAAACTGGAAGAAAATGATCCCAATCACCTCATTACAAACAAACCCAAAAGTCACGCAGGTAATAGCAGCCTCTGCCTAGCTCTGTTGAGGCAAGCCTTCCCCTCCCGACACGTTTCACCCCATTCTACCCCTGAGGCTTAGTCATGAAGGTCACTACTACTGCTGTGTCCTTCTACAGATCATTACAACCCCTAGCATAGGTAAAACATCATGATACAAAAATGTCCCATTAAAGTCTTGGTCTGTCCTGAAACCTACATCTTATAGGTCTTCATAGAATCCAAAACCATCACTTATTACTCAAAAACACATAAAATGGCCCCATTGAAGAAATAATGTAAAAACACCCTGTCCCAAACAGAAGGAGCAACTGAAAAGTCTTCAGATGAATCCTTGGCCCCGAGCGCAGGTTCTTTATTCTAATTGCATATTATTTCAGATTGTGTCAACAAATATAGGACCAATAAAAATCAATGGCAGTTCTCCAATGTTGTATAGCAGGGTGAAGGCACCCTGTGTTGCCATAGAGAATTTGGTGACTGCCACTGATTATAGCAACACTCGCTGATGTCACATTGTTTTGCAGTATAGCTTTAGGGAAGTGCCAGTGGCCCAATTTATTTACACAATTTTATATATTGCACATTTTGCAATATGCCAAAAGGCATATTTCAGACTAATAAAAAATTATTTATGGAAAAGAAAAACACTGCAAGTAAAATATGTAAAAAATTTAAAATACTTGATGTTTCTATGCTTTTACCTGTAAATGTATCTGTTGGTGATCGCTTCTTTTTAAAGCTTTGTGAATTAAAGTGTTACTAAACCCACAACAGTAAACAGTCTGTAGATGCAGTAAAGCATGCTTGTTATACTCACTGTGGAACCTGAGGGGTCAATCCTCTGCATTGTTTATAAACTCTGTTTGATCCCAACTTCTCTGATGCTCCCCTACTTCCAGTGTCCCCCTCTTATCTCCGCATAAGACATCGTGTGGAGACACTCTGCACATGATTAATTTAGTGTGTATTGCTAGAGAGATTTTTTTTTTCTTGGGAGAGTGCCTGTGATCAGCACAGGGCCGATCAGCACTGTCAAGACAGAGGTCAGGGGTTCTACATCCTCCTAGAGCCGAAAAAAAAACTCCTCCTGCAAGTTTTAATCAGTGCTCTGCTGGACACTGATAGAAGTCACAAGACTGCTATATACTGCTGATGAGAAAAGGTATTTAGCAGTTTATATTTACTGTGTACAGTGGGAGACCAGATATAGCGAATGCAGGGTCCAGTGAGACCAGATATATTGAATGCTGGGTCCAGGGAGACCGGATATAGTCAATGCAGGGTATGGGGAGACCAGATATAGTGAATGCAGGGTCTGGGGAGACCGGATATAGTGAATGCAGGGTCCGGGGAGACCTGATATAGTGAATGCAGGGTCCAGGGAGACCAGATATAGTGAATGCAGGGTCCGGGGAGAGCGGATATAGTGAATACAGGGTCCGGGGAGAGCGGATATAGTGAATGCAGGGTCCAGGGAGAGCAACTATAGTGAATGCAGGGTCCGGGGAGAGCAGATATAGTGAATGCAGGGTCCAGAGAGACCGGATATAGTGAATGCAGGGTCCGGAGAGACCAGATATAGTGAATGCAGGGTCTGGGGAGACCAGATATAGTGAATGCAGGGTCCTGGGAGACCAGATATAGTGAATGCAGGGTCTGGGGAGACCGGATACAGTGAATGCAGGGTCCGGGGAGACCGGATATAGTGAATTCAGGGTCCGGGGAGACCAGATATAGTGAATGCAGTGTCCGGGGAGACCGGATATAGTAAATGCAGGGGTCCGGGGAGACCAGATATAGGGAATGCAGGGTCCAGGAAAACCAGATATAGTGAATGCAGGGTCCAGGGAGACCAGATATAGTGAATGCAGGGTCCAGGGAGACCGGATATAGTGAATGCAGGGTCCAGGAAAACCAGATATAGTGGATGCAGGCTCCAGGTAGAGCGGATATAGTGAATGCAGGGTCGTGTGAATGTACTCCTACCAATCATGAGATAGGAAAACTGCAGGAGGGCCACACCAGTGCTCCTTCTCTGACCTTGAGAATTTCTGCCATGTATCCAGAGTAACAAAACAGAATTGTTAGAAGACCTGACATCTATCAACACCTGTTGGCTAATGGTTACCATTCATCCCAGTTTTCGAGGAACAGTCCCTGTTTTGAGGTTTCTGTGTCTGGCAAACAAGATTCCCCAGTAACATGCCGTGTGAGGAAATCAATAGTCCAGTCTGCACTGTGCACTATGCACTCCTGAAACCTGCACTCTCTGCCTTACTTACTCCTGACCCCTGCATTATGTGTGTTACTTACTTCTGAACCCTGCACTTTGTGCATTTCGCACTTCTGTACTCTATTGGGTAGATTTACTCAAATTAGAGCACACAAAATCTGGTGCAGCTGTGAATAGCAACCAATCAGCTTCAAACTTCAGATTATTCAGTTAAGCTTTGACAATCAGACCTGGAAGCTGTGTTTTCCAGTTTTAGTAAATTCCCCCTCCCAACTCAATGTGTTACTCCTCACATCTGCACTCTGTGTTCTACTTCTTCCTAACTCTGTCTCTCTTTTTATTCATTTCTCCTGACCCTGGCACATTGGGTTACTTACTTCTGACCCCTTCACTCCGTGTCTTTTGCACTCCTATCCCCTGTACTCTATGGATTTGATTTACTAAAACTGGAGAGTGCAAAATCTGGTGCAGCTGCGCATGGTAGCCAATCAGCTTCTAGCTTCAGCTTGTTCAATTACGTTTTGGCAACAAAAAAACCTGGAAGCTGATTGTTTTCTATGGCAGGAACCATGTAGACATGTAAAGGTCAAATTTTAATATACCTTTGCCTGTAGATAGAGTGTAGTCAAGCTGTTCCCCACCAAATGCAGCTGAACTACCATTCTCAACAAGCTCCATCTGGATCCAACAAATAACACAGAGGTATGAGATGTCAAAACCTGTTTGAAGGAACATTGTGTTTGGCTATGAATGGAATCTACATGTGTCTTTGTCTCACATGAAATGTAATATAATAGGATTACCATTCATCCTCTGAGTTCCCTGTGAGCTGGCTCTCCTTCCTTGGAGGTTCTTGTTTTGTATACACTTTTGAAACAATGCTTGAAGAAGCCACAAACTGATCCCATCCAGATTGTCTAGATTACAAATATTTATTTTGGAAAGGAACTTAATGAAAAGCCGGAATTTTAAGATAGTCTTACCTGATTTAGGTCAACTGTGGGACTCCTCCAAGGATTTATTATGGGGTGTGAAATACACTTCTCTATCAACTTGGTAGCAATTTAAAGAGTAAAGATAGCATATCAGTAGAAGGTTCCACATCCACTATGTCAGGGGTCTCCAAACTTTCCAAAGAAAGGGCCATCTGGATCCAAAAAATAACACAAAGGTATGAGATATCAAAACCTGTTTGAAGGAACATTGTGTTTGGCTATGAATGGAATCTACATGTGTCTTTGTCTTACATGAAATGTAATATAATAGGATAACGATTCATCCTCTGAGTTCCCTGTGAGCTGGCACTGGTTCCCTGGAGGTTCTTGTTTTGTATACAATTTTGAAACAATGTTTGAAGAAGCCACAAACTGATCCCATCCAGATTGTCTAGATTACAAATATTTATTTTGGAAAGGAACTTAATGAAAAGCCGGAATTTTAAGATAATCTTACCCAGGGGCGGACTGACAACTCATGGGGCCCCCGGGCAATAGGGGATCATGGGGCCTCTGTGTCCTTGCCCAAACTCAAAAAAGCCTAAGAAAAAGGTACCAGGGGCATCTCATGGGGCCCCCTACTGACCCCGGGCCTCGGGCAGTGCCCGAGTTTCCAAATGGTCAGTCCGCCCCTGGTCTTACCTGATTTAGGTCAACTGTGGGACTCCTCCAAGGATTTATTATGGGGTGTGAAATACACTTCTCTATCAACTTGGTAGCAATTTAAAGGGTAAAGATAGCATATCAGTAGAAGGTTCCACATCCACTATGTCAGGGGTCTCCAAACTTTCCAAAGAAAGGGTCATCTGGATCCATAAAATAACACAGAGGTATGAGATGTCAAAACCTGTTTGAAGGAACATTGTGTTTGGCTTTGAATGGAATCTACATGTGTCTTTGTCTCACATGAAACATACTATAATAGGATTACCATTCTTCCTCTGAGTTCCCTGTGAGCTGGCTCTGGTTCCCTGGAGGTTCTTGTTTTGTATACACTTTTGAAACAATGCTTGAAAAAGCCACAAACTAATCCCATCCAGATTGTATAGATCAGGTATATTTATTTTGGAATGGAACTTAACTTAATGAAAAGTTGGTATTTTAAGATAGTCTTACCTGATTTAGGTCAACTGTGGGACTCCTCCAAGGATTCATTATGGGGTGTGAAATACACTTCTCTGTCTACTTGGTAGCAATTTAAAGGGTAAAGATGGAATAGTAGTAGAAGGTTCCACATCCACTATGTCAGGGGTCTTCAAACTTTCCAAAGAAAGGGACAGTTTACTGTCTTTCAGACTTTAAGGGAGCTGGCTGTGCGCAATGGGAGTAAACAATCTTTGGTATTAGCGGGAGAAAGAGTTGATGCCAGTGGGAGGAATAATTGCCCATTGTTGGTGTCAGTGGAAGGAATTATGCCCCACCGTTGGTGTCAATGGAAAGACTAGTGGCCCATTGGTGGTGTCTGTGGCAGGAATTGTTGTTGTCAGTGGCAGGAATAATAACTCAAGGGCCAGATAAAGGCAAGGAAAGGGCAACATCCCACCCCAGGGCAACAGTTTGGAGACCATTGCACTGTAATATTGCAATGTAATATTTAAAATGCAATTTCCACCAATCGTATTTTCATGGTTGTTGTTCAAAGCTGCCCCTCACTATGCTGTTATGCTCTTATGGTTGCCACTCTGTCTGCCTGTATATGCCATCTGAGTCCTCAGTCACCACCAATTTAAAAGCTAACCAAAAACAAAAAAAACACTCATTAAAGTACCAAAAATAGAAAATGACAAGTCTATGAAAATGCTAATGATGCTAAACAAGGGTGATGGGCATTCAGAAAGGGACAGACGTCTGCCTCCATTTAGGACTGCTCCACTACCCACCCAACTGCTATGCTGCCACAGCTGTGCTGGTGAAGATCGGGGGGTAGGACTCTCTTGTGAAATGGGAAAAAGGTGGAGGACTTAGGAGTCTGGTGCAAAAAGTGTGTGTGGGGGAGTGAGACCTCTCATGTGAAAAGGAAGGGGGAGGTTGTGGAGGAATCAGAGGACTCTGAGCCTCTAACCAGTGGCAGCTTCACAAACGTTTAATGTTTTCTTTTATAGCACCCCTCTAGATAGCTAGGGGTAGCTAGTGTTCTTTTTTAAGTCAGAGGCTGAGTAGCAGCCTGGGTGTAATAGTTATCAGGGTCAAATTTGGGTCAGGGCTGAGAGGCTCTGCAGGTCAGATCTCTGATAACTCCCCCTGCTCTGGAATCTTGGAGAAGATTCTAGATGCAGTGGGCAGGGGTGAGGAGAGACTGGCCTGCACTCTTAGGGGATCCTGACCAATCCCCAAGCAGGAGGCTTGGCATGGGGCCAGGACAGCCCTTAAATGTTTTTGAGCCTACTCAACAAGAGGAGAGTTCAGGTGAAAGGTGGAGTGAGAAAGCTGAGGTGCAGGACTTTGGAAGGGGGCCCAGTTGGGAAGAGGCTAACCTCCAGGCAGTGCCGCTGGAAAGGAGGAAAGCTCAGGACCACATCTGCCCCCAGAGCAAGTACCATCTGTGCAGCAGGGAAGGAGAAGCCCAGCAGAAGGCCTGAGAGCAGCGACTTACCCATTTGCTCACAGAAAAGAGGACTGAGTGAGTAGACCTACACCCCCTGGGCCAGAAAGAGGAAAGAGCACTCTGGTGGGAAACTGGATAAGCTTTCGTCCCAGGACTGTCTTCCATTTAAAGTGACAGACAATGGATCCCCGGACCAGGGATTCCTTTACATAGCTGAATAGAGGAGCATCTGGGGTGCTAAACCAGGAGAGGTTGGAGAGATATCCAGGAAGAGACATTTGCTGTGTAAGAATTGTACATAGTTCCAGGAAGTTTTCCTCAGTTGCAGTTCCCTTGGGCATCCCATACTCCCCTTACCCATCCAAGTTCAATATCCTCTAATAAACAAAAAAACCAAGCTCAAGGACTGTTTACTGTCTTTGGAATGCAAGTTTGTGAAAAATGCATGTTGCCTGGATGTGCAGGACTATGGAGGGGACCCAAATCTCTAGCGACTCCTAAGGGGGTAGTGCTACACTTTCTTCAAATATTGCATCGAAAATGGAAAACAAGATGGCCATAAATAGGCCATCACATTAGACATTTTTATTTCTGATTTTTATGTCTAGCCTGTAGGTCTGCATTAATTCCATGTTTGTATAAAGATTACATTGCCTTCCTGTCATAACACGAGATGGTTCTTGTTGAAAAAATATTTGACTGAAGATGTTCCATGTCTTTGCAGGTTTTGCCCTACAGTGTGATGTATGTTTGGCAATAAATTCAAACACCTGTACCGGCCACTACGAGACCTGCAAGCCTGACCAGAACCGCTGCATGGTGACCCTCACGGAGATGTTGGTGATCGACGGTGAAAGTAATTGATTCCTTTATTAAGTGGGAGACGGGATTGTCTGAGTATAAAAAAACGGGGGGTGGTAAAAGTCATCATATGACAGTGATTAGGGATTTTGCGGCTTTACACCTGAAATAAATAACCTTGCAGCACGAGAGTTCCGAATCATATGTTTATTAGCGATAATACAATTGTATGAGAGCACCCATGCCCCGCCCATCAGATGCTCGCATTAGATTGATTACAGTCCACACTTTTATAGGGCTTTTTATGGCTCGCTGCCCACCTTTATGCTTATCAGTTACACTTCAGAATATTTTATCGAGACACTTTATCAAACATTCATCATTACTTGGCAGTTTTTAACAACTTACATAAAACATCTTTAAAGAAGCCATTATAGCTGCCAATGGAATATGATTTTATATATAGTGAAACAAAAAAGAGGGCGCACCGACCTAGTGCATGATCGTTTAAAAAATATTTATTGAAGGAACAAAGTAAGTATCATACTCACAATCAGGGGCGGACTGACCATTTGGAAACTCGGGCACTGCCTGAGGGCCCGGGGTCAGTAGGGGGCCCCATGAGATGCCCCTGGTACCTTTCATAGGCTTTTTTGGGTGTGGTTTGAGTGTGGGCGAGGACACAGGGGCCCCATTATCCCCTATTGCCCGGGGACCCCATGAGTTGTCAGTCTGCCCGAGTACAGGGATGGTGGGCTCAGAAGGTGTGCAGACCCAATAACTTTGTACAAGGATGGTAGATACTCCTCATAATGGACATAACAGGCGTGAAGACCTGGGAATTCAGCATAGAGATGGTGGGAACCCCTCAAAATGGGCATATCAGGTGTGTAAACCTGGGAATTCAGCATGGGGATGGTGGGACCCCGTCATAATGGGCACAGCGGGTGTACAGACCCAGGAACTCAGTACAGGGGTGATGGGGACCCTTCATAATAGTCATAGCAGGTGTGTAGACCTGGTAATTCGGCATAGGGATAGTGGGAACCCCTCATAATGGGCACAGCGGGTGTACAGACCTGGGAACTCAGCACAGAGATGTTGGGAACCCCTCATAATGATCACAGTGGGCGGACAGACCCGGGAACTCAGCACAGGGGTGATGGGAACCCCTCATAATGAGCACAGCGGGCGGGCAGACCCGGGAACTCAGCATACGGGTGATGGGAACCCCTCATAATGAGCACAGCGGGCGGACAGACCCGGGAACTCAGCATACGGGTGATGGGAACCCCTCATAATGAGCACAGCGGGTGGACAGACCCAGGAACTCAGCACAGGGGTGATGGGAACCCCTCATAATGAGCACAGCGGGTGGACAGACTTGGGAACTCAGTATAGGGGTGATGGGAACCCCTCATAATGAGCACAGCGGGTGGACAGACCCAGGAACTCAGCACAGGGGTGATGGGAACCCCTCATAATGAGCACAGCGGGTGGACAGACTTGGGAACTCAGTATAGGGGTGATGGGAACCCTTCATAATAGTCATAGCAGGTGTGTAGACCTGGAATATCAGCATAGGGATGGTGGGACCCACTCATAATGAGCACAGCAGGTGTACAGACCCAATAACTCATCACAGGGATGGTGGGACCCCCTCATAATGGGCTCATACTTCCACTTCAATGGTTTATGTTGTATTTTGCAGACACGTACAGAAGTGCTGAGCTGGAGAAGTCTTGTGCCAGTGCCTATGACTGCACGCACCCGGCGACCTTAAACGCCAAGGACTTCAAAGTAAGAGTGACAAGAAAGTGCTGCGATAAGGACTTCTGCAACAACGGCACTATCACTTGTAAGTCGTTCTCTAGATCATATTTATATTAATTTTTCTTTTTTTTATATATTTTGAAACGCAGCAAAAATGTGATTTTAGCAGCTTTGTTTGTTTTATCGCACGCTATGTGTTCATGGCTCATCTCATTGGTGGGAATTTGGTTATCCCGGAGATACTGCAAGTAGAAGAATAATTATTCTTCAAAACCGAACTCCTGGTAGATGTAAAAGACACAAATAAATGCAGCTCTCTAATCATGAAATATATTTCTGAAATGCTCTGTAGGTAATATAAGCAGGGACGTATTTACCACAAGGCAAACAAGGCATTTGCCTAGGGTGGCATTTTTCAGGGGGGCTCACCACCCCCCTGAAAGAAGGAGCAGAAGAAGGGACACATGCAGCTTGGGGACCAGGTGGGATCTGAGAGAGGCTGCAGGCTGCTTGACTCTCGTTCCCGGGGATGTTCAGAGCTGTGAAGGTGAGTGTCTCTCTCTCTCCCGCTGGGAGGGGAGTGGCTGGTGTATGGGGGCGAAGGTAGTGGAAGGCTCTCTT
The DNA here is from genome assembly GCF_062004578.1 of Staurois parvus. NCBI lineage: Eukaryota > Metazoa > Chordata > Amphibia > Anura > Ranidae > Staurois > Staurois parvus. The sequence continues at coordinate 4,610,537 of NW_028319909.1, read as the reverse complement.
GGGTGGGGGGGGGTAGAAGGGGTGTTGTTGGTCAATGTCAGGCTCTCTCCGGCGGGGGGGGGGGGGGGGGGCAAATTTTTTGTTGCCTAGGGCAGCACAAAACCTAAATACACCACTGAATATAAGGACCTGAAATTGATTTGGTATAAGCCTCTTGCCTTCCCTGTGCAGCAGAGCTCAGACTGAGGGAGGAAGAATCAGTACAAGGAGCCAGTCAAGTGTGATGCATTGAAAAGGACATGCTGATAGGAGGACAGAGTTCATCAGTCAGCTGCTTCTCTGGTCACCTTCTAGTCACAGGATGCAGGTGAGGAGGAGACATGCAAGTGAAAGTGAAACTGCGGCAGGGAAAGGTCATCTCCCAACCTCTGTCAGGCTGGACTGCTCTGCATGGCAGAACTATATAAATCTCAGGACTGGATGGAAAGAAATACAAATAATTTGGCAGGAAAGACATTTGAATTTGTAGTGTTTCCGAGTTCGGATAGGGCAAGGGAGAAGCAGCGCAAGAAGCCAACCCAGTGCGGTGCAGTTCAT
>NW_028319909.1:3842500-3847500 GCF_062004578.1 Staurois parvus | reverse complement strand
ATTGGCAGAGAGGGATGGAGGCCAGTGTAGGGATTGGCAGAGAGGGATGGAGGCCAGTGTAGGGATTGGCAGAGATAGATGGAGGCCAGTGTAGGGATTGGCAGAGAGGGATGGAGGCCAGTGTAGGGATTGGCAGAGAGGGATGGAGGCCAGTGTAGGGATTGGCAGAGAGAGATGGAGGCCAGTGTAGGGATTGGCAGAGAGAGATGGAGGCCAGTGTAGGGATTGGTAGAGAGGGATGGAGGCCAGTGGAGGGACTGGAAAAGAGGTGTGTCAGACACTGAACGGTTGGTAAGGTGGATGAGTCTGGCAGCAGCATTCACGATGGACTGGAGGGGGGATAGCCTATGTAAAGGTACGCCAAAATAGGAGGGAGTTTTATTAACTGTATACTAGTAATGAGGGTGATCAGCGAATAATAGTGAGACTGTGATAGTGCGGCGGGCAATTTGACACTAACTGACACTGTCACCAGTGACACAAATATAGTAATAATACTATACACTGACACTGGCTGGGAAGGGGAGAGTCTACAGAGCCCCGCATGCTTGTCAACACAGGGCTCTGAGCTGCGATTGGACACAGCCAATCACAAGGACTTAGTCATGAATCATTAGCTGAAACCTGTTTACATAATCCCATTGTGTCCAATCAAAAGTGGGAGTTGGCTGGGGAAGGGGGTGCCCTCTGAACCCTGAAGTCACTCCCGAAGTACAGGTATGTGATTGTGCTTGTACGAGCCGCCCACCTGCAGTAAAGTGAACATGTTGAAAGCACCGTAAAGTAATTGGTCCTATTTTTTTTTTCAGCAGCCTTGTACTCAATAGAGAACATACCCATGCTGTCCTGGCTGTCTACATTCTGACTTTTATGACCGGCCTGCCATCTAACTTGCTGGCTTTCTACGCCTTTGTGGTCAAGGTCCGCAGGAAACCATCACCAGTATACATCCTTCTCCTCAACTTGACCATCTCAGACCTTCTCCTGCTAATGTTCCTTCCACTGAAGATGCACGAGGCAGCTTCCGGGATGGTTTGGAATCTACCCATATTTCTGTGTCGTTTGACACAAATCTTCTACTTCAGTAGCATTTACATCAGCACCTTGTTCCTCACCGCTGTAAGCATTGAGCGCTACCTTGGGGTGGCATATCCCATCAAGTATAAACTCCATCGAAAACCGGAGTACGCCATATTCGCTAGCATTTTCTTCTGGTTTCTTGTCTGTGGTCACTCCATTATTTTCAATATCGTCCAGTATAGCATAGATAAAAAAGTTACAAATTTCAGCGAAACAAGATGCTTTGAGGACCTTACAAATGAACAGCTCAGGATATTGCTGCCAATGCGTTTGGAGATAGGAGTGACCCAATTCTTCATCCCATCTATAATAACGCTTTTCTGCTACATCAACTTCATAAGGATACTGATGTCTCTGCCCAACATCCAAAAAAAGAAAAAACAGAGAGCCATCGGCTTGGCCATCGCCACTCTCGCCAACTTCTGCATTTGCTTTGCTCCTTACAATATCTCCCACATTGTTGGCTTTGTGCAGAACGAAAACCCAAAATGGAGGGTGGACGCCTTGCTTCTGAGTACATTCAATGCCACCTTGGACCCAGTTGTGTTCTATTTCACCTCTAAGACAGTTCAGAAAACATTTGTTGACTTTTTGGCAGCCATTTTCCTGAAATTAGGGAAAATATGCTCATGTAAGAAAGTCTATCCATTTCCAGATGATCCTCCATATGTTGATATCAATCTGGACAGGTCCTCTACCTGAACTGTGAAGACTGCTCTTCCATCTTGCAGGAGACCTTGACAAGACATTCAACTCTGGAGCCCTACGAAGCATGAAAACTTCACTTTCAGGACACAAAGTGGTCTGCTTTTCTTACCCTGAAAATCTGAAACCTGGTGTGGTCCTAACAGGGGCGGACTGACCATTTGGAAACTCGGGCACTGTCCGAGGGCCCGGGGTCAGTAGAGGGCCCCATGAGATGCCCCTGGTACCTTTTTATAGGCTTTTTTGAGTTTGGGCAAGGACACAGGGGCCCCATGATCCCCTATTGCCCGGGGGCCCCATGAGTTGTCTGTCCACCCCTGGGTCCTAAAGATTGCTGGAGATGTGGTTGGCCAAGTACTTTATATATGGCAATGTATCCTTACAATCATTCTGGCAGCAAGTGCTCCCTATTGAACGTATCTTTAGCATTAGATCCCTTTTACTGCCTTCTAGGTTTACCTTTCCCAGGTCTATCCAGGGCTGGGACAAGGGGTGGGCAGGAGGGCTAGGTGCCCCGGGCATTGTGCTATCATGTGAGGTGGGGGCACCACACGGAGATTGGGGGGAGGGGATTTGCGTTGAGAGGGAAATTTTGGGGGTCAGCATGGAGTAGGAATTGTTATAGGAAGAACATTTGTGGAGGTATGCAAGGAGTGATGATTTGGGGGGATTTGTGTTGGGATGGTGGAAGAGGATTTGTGCTAGGAGGGGGAATTTGTGCTTAAAAAAAGTTATATGGTGGGGGGGGATTTGTGCTAGGATGAAAATTTTTATGTGGGGGGGGGTTGTGCTAGAAGAGATGTATGGGGGGGGGTATTTGAACTAGAAGGCGAAATTTGTGGGGGGATTTGTGCTAGGATGGATGATTGGGGGAGTAGAATTTGTGCTGGAAGGGGAGTACTTGAGTGGGACGGGAGGGGATTTATGTTGAGAAGGGGAATTTGGGGAGCAGAAGGGGGAGGTGTACAAGAGTGGTAACTTGGGGGGATTTGTGTTGGGATGGTGGAAGAGGATTTGTGCTAGGAGGGGGGATTTGTGCTAAAAAAAATAATATGGTGGGGGGGGATTTGTGCTAGGATGAGAATTTTTATGGGGGGCAGGGGATTTGTGCTAGTAGAGATGCATGGGGGTATTTGTACTAGAAGGGGGAATTTGTGGGGGGATTTGTGCTAGGTTGGAGGATTGGGGGAGGAGAATTTGTGCTGGAAGGGGAGGAGTTGAAGTGGGAAGAGATGGAATTTGTGCTTGGAGGTGAAATTTGAGGGATAGAGGATTTGTGCTAGGAGGGGGGACTTTTTTCGGAAGGGAGGGATTTGTGCTGGGGGCATATGGGGAGAGAGCCGATTTAAGCTGGGGGGGATGGGGGGGAGAGGAACATTTTTACTGGGAGGGGGATTTCAGCAGGGGACAGATTTGTACTGGGAGGAGGGGGAATTTATGCTTAGAGGGTAAGTATGCAGATTCCTGCTAAATTATTTTTTTGGACCCAATTCCTCCCAATGATGCCAGTAATGGGGCACAATTTCTCCCAATTACAGCAACAATGGGACACAGTGACCCCAATAAAGTAGCAGAATTCCTCCCCAATGATGCCAACGATGGGGCACAACTTCTTCCAATTACACCAACAATGGGACACAGTGAGTCACGCTGACAGAGGAGAGGAGAGCCGGTAATCGGCATTACTCAGAGGGGACATATACACTGATCATCAGGGCACTGAAGATCAATGCCCTGATGATCACTGGAGCCCCAGCAGTGCAACCTGTCAGTGTCCATCAATTCCTGCTGTCAGTGTTCATCAATGCCACATCAATGCCACATATCAGTGCCTACCAGTGCACATCAATGCCACATATCAGTGCCCATCTGAGCTGCCTTTCAGTGTCACCTATCAGTGCCAGTCAGTGCCACCTATCAATGCCAGTCAGTGCCACCTATCAATGCCAGTCAGTGCTGCCTATCAGTGCTGCCAGTCAGTGCCACCTATCAGTGTCAGTCAGTGCCTCCCATCAGTGAGCATCAGTGCTGCCTATCAGTGCATCAGTGCTGCCTATCAGTGCTCGTCAGTGCCACCTATTAGTGCCGCCTAACAGTGCCAGTCAGTGCCACCTAACAGTGCCAGTCAGTGCCACCTGTCAGTGCCGCCTATCAGTGCCATATATGAGTGCTGCCTTTCAGTGCTCATCAGTGATGCCTGTCAATGCCCATCAGTGCCACCTACCAGTGCCTTCTCATCAGTGCCCATCAGCGCCGCCTATCAGTGCTCATCAGTGCAGCCTATTAGTGCCCATCACTGCAGCCTCATTAGCGCACATCAGTGAAGGAGAAAAGTCAATTATTTACTAAATTTTATAACAGAAACTAAGGAAAAAACATTTTTTTTTTCAAAACTTTCGGTTGTTTTTGGTTTATTTAGCAAAATATAAAAAACTCTGAGATGATTAAATACCACCAAAAAAAAGCTCTATCTGTCTCAAATAAATGATAAAAATGTCATATGGGTGCAGTGTTGCATGACCGCGCAATTGTTATTCAAATTGCGACAGCGCTGAAAGCTGAACGTTGGCCTGGGCAGTAAGGGGGTATAAGTGCCCGGTAGACAAGGGGTTAAATCCAAACAACTTTTATTGTCAAGACAATGAACAGAGTTTACAGAACCAACAATATTACTGTACCAGCCAGGGGCGGACTGACAACTCATGGGGCCCCTGGGCAATAAGGGATCATGGGGCCCCTGTGTCCTTGCCCAAACTCAAAAAAGCCTATGAAAAAGGTACCAGGGGCATCTCATGTGGCCTCCTACTGACACCGGGCCCTCGGGCAGTGCCCGAGTTTCCAAATGGTCAGTCCGCCCCTGGTACCAGCAGAATTATGCATAGGTAACACAATGTGCATACGCAGATCCTGTAACATACAGAATAACTGACGCATTGACCAATCACAGCAGGAGACGCATGGATCATTTTAAGGTTTGACATGTTGGGTATCGCTTTACTCAGCACAACCACATTTTTTATATGTTACCAAGCGGCTAATATATTGCATTTACCTTCCCTAAAATTAACTTTAGTGCATTTTTTACTGAAATTTTCATTTCCTAAACCATTGAACTAAATATCGTGTGACATTAAAAAAAAATTGGGAACTACCACTATTTTATTCTCTAGGGTGTCACCTTTCAGAAAACATATATTTTGGGGGGTTTATGTCAT
>NW_028319909.1:3797500-3837500 GCF_062004578.1 Staurois parvus | reverse complement strand
AGTACAGATCTACCTACTTTACAGATCCCTCCTTGGTACACCATTCCCCCCCCTCCAGTACAGATACCCCCCCCCCCTTGGTACACCCCCAGTACAACTCCCCCTCCCCTTCCCTACCTTAATACAGGTTCTTCCCTATTACAGAACCCCTTCCAGTACAACTCCCCCCATTGCAACTTCCCCCAGTACAAATCTACCTACTCTACAGATCCCTCCTTGGTACACCATTCCCCCCCCCCCCAGTACAGATACCCCCCTTGGTACACCCCCAGTACAACTCCCCCCCGCCTTCCCATCCTTAGTACAGGTTCTTTCCCATTACAGAACCCCTTCCAGTACAACTCCCCCCATTGCAACTTCCCACAGTACCTACTCTACAGATCCTTCCTTGGTACACCATCACACCCCCCACCCCTACCAGTACAGATACCACCTCCCCAGTGCAGTTCACCACAGTACAACCCCCTAGTTCAGATCCCACTTCCCAGTATAGATGTCTCCCCCCAGTACAGATCTTCCTCCCCTTAGTGCAGATCCCCCCTACACCAGTACATGTCTCTCCCCTCTGTACAGATACCCACCCCAGTACAAATCTATGCACAGTACAGATTCTCCGGTTAATACACCTTCTCCCCCAGTACAGATAACACTCCCCCACCCCTAGTACAGCTTCCTCCAGTACAAGCCCATAATACAGACCCCTCTCCCCCCACAGTATAGATCTCTCCCCCCAGTACAGATCTTCCTCCCCTTAGTACAGCTCCCCCAGTATAGATCCCCCCACACACACACACCAGTACATTTCTCCCCCCTCTATTCAGATACCCACCCCAGAACAACTACCCCCGTACAGATCTACCCCCAGTACAGATTCCCCCCTTGATACACCTTCTCCCCCCGGTACAAATATCCCTCTCCCACCCCTAGTACAATTTCCCCCAGTACAAGCCCATAGTACAGACCCCCTGACCTCCCATAGTATAGATCTCTCCCCCCAGTACAGATCTTCCAGTACAGCCCCCCCCCCCCCCCACACACACACACACACCAGTACATTTCTACCCTCTCCATTCAGATACCCACCCCAGTACAACTACCCCCTGTACAGATCTACTCCCAGTACAGATTCCCCCCTTGATACACCTTCTGCCCCAGTACAGATACCCCTCTCCCACTCCCAGTACAGCTTCCCCCAGTACAAGCCTCTAGTACAGACCCCCTCCCCTCCCACAGTATAGATCTCTCCCCCCAGCACAGATCTTCCTTCACTTAGTACAGCTCCCGCAGTACAGCCCCCCCCCCCCACACACATACACACACCAGTTCATTTCTCCCCCCCACACAGATACCCCCCCCCCCCAGTAAAACTCCCCCCAGTACAAGCCCCTAGTACAGATGCCCCCCCCCCCATTATAGATCTCTCCCACTAAATAGAGCCCCATCCAGTACATTCCCCCTCCAGTACAACTACCCCCAGTACAAGCCCCTAGTACAGATGCCCCCCCAGTATAGATCTTTCCCACCAAATAGAGCCCCACCCAGTACATTCCCCCTCCAGTACAGCCCTCCCCCACCCGTAGCACAGATTTCACCCCTCCATGAAGCATCCTGTGACCGAGCCAAAGAGACTACCCTAGATAACGCTCACATAATGCTGGGTCCATGTGATTGACAAAACTGAATTCCAACTAATTAAAAGGGGTAGGTGGGCTCTATCTGACTTGCGGCATCTTCTACTGCACATAGTGAGAAGCTCACAGTGTGCAGGGAAATCAGAGGAAGCCATTGCAGTCCAGGAGAGGAGCCAATACAACTGTGCGAGACTGAACTGTCCGGGGGCGCTCATTATTGCCTCCTAGAACATCATATCCAAAAGGCATCCAAATTTGATGGCTTTTTAGAAGCACGTATGGGCATCCTTATAGAGGTGGTTCAACATGAGCGCGTCCAGCGTCTAATTGCCTTATCGCCATTCTACTGGGGGGAGGGGGGCCGTCAGCCTTCTTTACATTAACCGTCCTGGCTGACAAACATATCAATTATCTATATTAGCAAGGAGCGCGCACGTCAGCTGTACACAATCATGGCTTGTGTTCCAGGAATCGGCAGCACCGTACAGAGAAATTAATTATAGAAGCTTTTTATTCCAGTTATTTTCAGGCGCAATTCCTTTCTCTTAGTCTTTATTACCTTTTCCCACCATTTTGTGGCATAAGGTAGATGGGTTATCAGTTTGCTATTTAACCACTTGCTGACCGCAGATAGCCGAATGACGGCTACACTGCAGGGGGCCAGTTCTGGTAGGGCATCATATGATGTCCTCCCAGAACGTGCTCTCCTGCGCGCCGCCGGGGGCGCACACCCGGCGATCTCCATGATTGCTGTGTCCTACGGACACAGCTGATCACGTGATGTGGTAAAAGGCCAATGACACGCTGATCTCCGGGAAATGCAATTGCCGGTTCTCGGCTGCACTTTCCTCACGCTGTCAGAGAGCGAGGAAAGTACTGCCGAGAACCGGCAGTTGTCAGAGCAGGGATCGGTGCCCTGATCAGTGCCCTGATGATCGCTGCCCAGCAGTGTCGCCCACCAGTTCCGCCCACCTTTGCCCAGCAGTGCACCCACCTGTGCCCAGCAGTGCACCCACCTGTGCCACCCAGCAGTGCCACACACCTGTGCTCAGAAGTGCCACCTACCTGTGCCCAGCAGTGCCACCCACCTGTGCCCACCCACATGTGCCCACCAGTGCCGCCCACCTTTGCCCACCAGTGCCACCCACCTTTGCCCACCAGTGCCCATCAGTGCAGCCCAGCAGTGCTGCCAGTCAGTGCCACCAGTCAGTGCCCAGTAATTGTGCCAGTCAGTGCCCAGCAGTTGTGCCAGTCAATGCCTAGCAGTGCCGCCAGTTAGTGCCCAGCAATGATTCCAGTCAGTGCCACCTATCAGTGCTCTCTATCAGTGCCACCCATCAGTGCCGCATATCCATGCCACCTCATTAGTGCTGCCTATCAGTGCTGCCTATCAGTGCCCATCAGTGCCGCCTATTAGTGCCCATCAGTGCTGCCTCATCAACGCACATCAGTGAAGGAGAAAAATTACCTGTTTGAAAATTTTTATAATAGAAACAAAGAAATTTTCAATTTTTTTGCAGTTTTTTTGTTTATAGCGCAAAAAGTAAAGTGCCCAGCGGTGATTAAATGCCACCAAAAGAAAGCTCTATTTGTGAGAAAAAAAATTATAAAAATTTCATATGGGTACAATCTTGCATGACCGCACAATTGTCAATCAAAGTGCGACAGCGCTGAAAGCTGAAAATTGGCCTGGTAAAGAAGGGGGTATAAGTGCCCTGTAGGCGAGGGGTTAAAAGACGTTCTCTAATCTAATCATATATCAGAATTAGAGGCAGGTTAAAAAAACGCAAAAAAAATGAAAGTTTAAATCCAGCCAAAACTTTTTGGCTTAAAAAAAAAAAAAAAAAACAGCAACACAAAGGGGTCTAAAACATTGGAGGGATGAATGTTACAAGCATTCGCTCCACCTCAACAAATCATTCCCTGTATTATGTCTAATAGATTTATTTCCTGTGATTGTCAGCGGCATCTAGTGGCCATTATGTGGTATTCTCCTAAATGTGATATTTCACAAATTACTGAATTATAGCCACTAGATGGAGGCAATGATGATAGAAATAAACGTATTTAAAACATTACGAATGCATTAAAGCCACTGCATCCTGCTTTTTCCCTGTGAGTTATAAATCCAATCTGCTATTCGTGAAACCAACACTGCACAATAATATCTCCTAGAATCCAACACGTTCAGGTCCCCATTCATTCTGTCTTTGCACAGTACTTCATAGCAGGGCTGCTGTTAGTAACCACAGGGCCCCTTACAGCCAACCTGACAGGGCCCCCCAAATGACGAGGACAGCCAACATAGCAGGGCCCCCCAAATGGCAAGGACAGCCAACCTAGCAGGGCCCCCCAAATGGCGAGGCCAGCCAACCTAACAGGGCCCCCCAATTGACGAGGAAAGTCAACCTAACAGGGCCCCCCAAATGGTGAGGACAGCCAACCTAACAGGGCCCCCCAAATGACAAGGACAGCCAACCTAACAGGGCCCCCCATCCCCCAAAAAAAAGTTTACTATGCTTTATTTATGAACACAGTGAGTGATTGCTACCGGTCACTCATTGTGTTCATTCAGGAAAGGAAGGAGTTGGTAAATTACTGGAACCAATCCCCTGTATGTCTCTCTCTGCAGCAGTTGAAAGCCAGTGGAGAGGGGGAGAGGAGGAGAAGAATCCAACTTTCAACTGCTGCAGGGGATCGGTTCCAATAATTGCCCCTCCAGCTGCCTGGGCCCCCCTGCTGGCCTGGGCCCCATACAGGAGGACTGGTGGTACCACCTTATCCACGCCCCTGCCTCATAGTTCATTCTTGGTCTTTTATTTGCCCAAGTATCATCATTTTTATTATCTCAAAGAATGACCTCGGTAAATATATTGGGAGCATTTGAAATTCATACTGAACCTTTGGGACTATCACCATTTTTAACACATTTTTACGGCCAATCGAAGAGAGTGAACCAATGGATAGTTTCCTCAAGTCGTCCTTCAACTCATTTATAAATGGAATGTAATTTGTCTGATATATACTCATTAAAGAAAGGGGATAGGTTAACACCTAAGTAACTCAGTTCCTTTTCCCTCCATACAAAGGGAAAAGCTTTCTGTAATATCTGTTTCTCTATCTTTGGAACATTGATATTTAATATCTCTGACTACAAGGGATTAATTTTCAAGTTTGATAATTCTCCATAGTATTTTAAAGTTTTCATTAGTTTGGGAAATGTTACTCTGGGGTTTGCTATGTAGAATAACATATCATATCGTCAGCATACGCCGCTACCTTATGTTCCACATCTCCTATCAAAAATCCCTTTGCGTCTATATTCCTTCGCACAGTCGCTAGTAACAGTTCCAGTGATATAACAAAGAGTAAGGGAAAAAGTGGGCATCCCTGTCTAGTTCCGTTATACATTTTAAAGGGCCGTGACAGCAAGCCGTTAACTTTGATCTCTGCTGATGGAGAACTATATAACGTTTTGATCCATTGTATCATTTTCGGTCCAATTTTCAATATTTCCAATGTATCAATCATGAATCCCCAATTTACCCTGTCAAAGGCTTTTTCTGTGTCGATCGATAACACAATCACCGGGGAATTCTCATTCTTGCTTTTTTTTTTGCAGAAGCAATGATCTTATTCCGTTATCCCTTCCCTCTCTCCCTGGGATGAAACCCACTTGATCTAAATGAATCCACTCAACTCTTTCATTCTATTTGCTAGGACCTTTGCATATAATTTTGTATCTATATTTAATAATGAAATAGGTCTGTAACTGGCGCAATGGGACAGATCTTTCCCCTCTTTCGGTATAATTGTAATCTATGCCTGCAGTGACTCCTCTTTCATTTCCACTCCCTCTCCTAGTGCGTTCATATACATATACATCTTGGGCACAAGTTGATCTTTGAACTTCCTATAATATCTCAACGCGTATCCATCTGGTTCGGGGCTCCTTCCTGCCGCTGTACTCTTTAATGCTGTATGGATTTCCTCCTGCAATGTAGGTTTATCTAAAACTGCTAACCTCTAGTCTAGGTAATCCAGCCTCTTTTAAGTACACCTGTCTTTTTTCTCACCTTTCTCCCACTAATTCAATCAGGTTCTTAGATTTTATTTGATATACATTACTATAGTATTTATGAAATGTTTTAACAATATTAATAGTTGAATATACCATTTCTCCCTTCTCATCTGTAATTTTCTCTATAAAGTTTCTCGATTTCCTTTCCCTCAACTTTCTCATTAAGTATTTTCCTGGTTTATTCCCCCACTGATATCTCTCTTTTGCTACCTTGTTAAAGACTCTTCTTGTTTCCTGTTCCATTAATTATTTTAATTCTTCTCTTTTTTGGGCTATCTTCTGTTGTATCTCTAATTCTATTTTCTCTTCATGTAGTTGTTATAAATCATATAATTCCTCAGTTAATAATCTTATTTTCTTTCCCTGTTCTTTCTTGTTTTTGGCCCCTATTGAGATCAGGATTCGCCTGGTATACAGTATGTCTTGTGCGCTTCCCAAATTGTTGTGACCAAAACCTCATTTGTCTCATAAGTGTAAAGTATTGATCTAATTCCTTCTTTATTCTTTTCTCCAACTCCACATCCTGTATAAGCATCTCATTTAGTCTCCATGGACTACCTTTATTCCAACCCCCTTCCAACCTTAATCTCATTGTGACAGGTGCATGATCTGATAGTGACATAGCTTCAGTTTTGGAATTTACCAAAGACTCTGTGGGGTTCATTTACTAAAACTGGAGAGTGCAAAATCAGACTCTCTCCTGCATAGAAACCAATCAGCTTCTAATCTCAGCTTGTTCAATGAAGCTTTGGCAATGAAACCTGGAAGCTGATTGGTTTCTATGCAGAAGTGAGTCTGATTTTGGACTCTCCAGCTTTAGTGAATAAACCCCTGTGAGTCTATGTTCTATCATCATGTAATCCAATCTTGAATTGAGAAAACGGTATAATCTCTGTCTCTTGGCTGTCTAATTCTCCACTAGTTAGGGCTCATGTACACGGGGCATTTGAAAAACTCTTCTGACCGCTGGAAACTGCTAGAAAACATAGGTTAAAAATGTCAGTTTAGCCACGTTTACCTACCGCATTTATGCACGTTTTGCTGCATTTATGCGCATTTGCGTTTAGAAGTGTTTTTAAAAGAGAACCTCTGGAGACCCTGCCAAATGCCCAGAACGCACTGAAAAATAGTAAATAATTAACTATTTCAGACATTTTGTGAGAAATAGAGAGAGCGGAAGCAGAGAGAGCACTACTTTCAATATTTATTGAAATATATTTTGAAATATATTGAATATGGCGGCCAAAATTGTAGTATTTCAAATATATGGCAATATATTTGGGAAGAATATTTTCAAAATATATTTCAAATATATTTTTCTTCCATATGGCATGGCAGGCATAATTTATAATGGCGCCTTTGAGGATGCAACATTATTTGAAATTCGACCTTATTTTTATTATGGAAACTAGGTCAGGATAACGTGTTATTTACAAGATGAAGATAAGCTGGCGACTGTCCACCCGCCTCCGCTATCTGGAGAGATTAGTCCATTATTACAGGACAGGCTCAACACGACCTGCCCTGTCATCTGTACAGGAAACAGGAAGTGAGGTCGCGTCATCGCGCTCACCACTTGTGATATGATGGGCTCAGACAGTGCAAACTGCTACATATTGTACAATGTACAACAACCACAACCATGAAAAAAAAGCCACTGTGGTTGGTCGCTATGGGTGAATGTGATGAGGTCGTCTGTAAAAATAATTTAACAATAAATAAAACTGATATAATCTAAATATTGTTGTATAATATTTGTTATTATTTATTATTAAATAATGTTTACTAATACATTTTCGAACCGGACATACAACCAAACCTCACCCTGCAGTCCATTTTGCAGGGCCAGAAGCTCAGTTTTTACTGAAAATCAGAATGATAGGAGTCTGGAGGCTATGTGTGGGTTCCAGGAGCATTGTGGTAACCCCCCACCCCCCATCCCTTTAACAATGCCTAAATTGATTACTGTATGCAACTAAAAGGAAAGTCTACTGATAGTATAGAAAGAGGATATCCAGCCATTCAAAGATCAACCTTCAGAATAGTTGCTGTGTACAGAGGAAAAGGATTTTTCCTTCATTCATTTGGGGACAAAGCTTCTGCTCTGGTGTTCACCAGGAGGATGGGATCAGTGTTGGCCATCTTTCAGTCAAGAGGGATATCAATTGTAGGGTACCAAGATGACCTTCTATTGTAGGTGGAGTCTTACTTGGATCTGGAACCCAACTTGTTCATCACCAACCCTACTCTGGTGGAGTTTGGGTGGATTTTAAGTCCTCCCTTAGTCCCTCACTTTGCCTAAAACACTTTGGGTTGGTCTTGGAGACAAACCAGGCCAAGGTGCTCCTTCCATTGGAAAACTGTGGAACTGTGGTTTGGTTCCTGAAGGTAGTCGTCCATTTGCCATTGCATGCAAGTTTTGCGTCTCATGGTAGTGGCCTTCAAAGTGATTCCTTACTGCATTTATCACTTCCCCTGGAATACTTGGGGCTGGTCTTGAAGACCAACCGGGTAAAGATGTTCCTTCCATTGAAAAAAACTACAGAAACTGCAACTTAAGGTTCACCTACTTCATTCTTGCAGGTGGTCCTCCAGTCACCACTCCATGCAAGTTCTGGATCCCAGGGTAATAGCGCCCAACCAGTACCTCTTGTGCCCTTTAATTCTTTAGTTCAGTTGATTTCAAATCTCGCTGAGTCTGTCACTTTGCCTGGAATGTCTTGGGCTCATTTTCGAGACCAACCAGGCCAACGAGTCCCTTCTATGAGAAGAACTACAGGAAAAACTATTTAGGGTTCACCTACTGTATGCTGGCAGGTGGTCGTCCATTCTCCACTGCATGCAAGTTTTTGGTCTCAAGGTAGGTGCCTTAAAAGTAATTCCTTATGAGCTCTTGATAAGTCCTCGCCGAGTTTGTCACTTTGCCTAGAATACTTGGGGCTGGTCTTGGAGACTAACCAGGCCTAGGTGTTTGCTCCATTGGAAAAACTACAGAAAACACAACTTAAAAGAGAGATATGGCCAAAGCTGTTTTTGGCCATACTTCTCATGTGAGTCACAGGAGTGCACTTACTTGTATTCTCCTGACGTCACAGACCCGCTTTAGAATCTGAAAGGATTCCAATACTAATTTCAGGATCCACCTAGATGCCTTACAGGCAGCTGGCTCTACCTCTCAGTGCAGCGCTGAGAGCCTGAGCCAGCCGTTCCCTCCCCCTCTCCTGTCTGGCACTCCAGTGAGCGCTGGAGGGGCAGAACAGCAAGTTGGTGATTGACAATCACCGCTCTCTGCTCAGTGAAGACTGAGAACCAAGCGATCAGATGTTATGCTATTGCTCAGTTTTCAGGCTTAGAGCAGGTGGGGGACAGCTTGCAGCAGCAGACCGATGCTGCAGCAGGTAGGTATGTTTATTTTTTTAGGTTCCCGCATTTCTCCTTTAAGGTTTGTCTACTGATCTCATAGTCTCAGTCATTCCCTATGTGTCCCAGATATTTCAGGCAAAGTGATGGACTCAAGAAGTACTTATCAAGACTTGGAATCCATCCAGAGCCCAGATTCTGATGGACATGTTGGACTCCATTTCCAAGTAAGGCTCCACATGCAACAGAAGGTCACCTGGGTACCCTACAATTAGTATCCTTCTTGACTGCAAGATGTCCAAAGCTGATCCCATCACCAGAGCAGAAGATTTGGCCTCCAATGACCAAAGGAAAAAACCCTCTTACTCTATACACAGTACCATTCGCCACTGCATACAAGTTTTGGGTCTCAAGGTAGTGGCCTTCAAAGCGATTCATTATATGCCTTTGCGTTCCAGTGGATTTTAAATCTTGATAACTCCTCACTGCGGTTTTCCCTGGAATACCTGGGGCTGGATACCAACCAGGCCAATACCAACCCAATGTATTCTAAGAGAAGTAAGGGGCTCAGCAAGGACGTATCAAGATCTAAAATCCACCCAAATTCCTTCAGAGTAGGAATGGTGATGGACAGGTTGGACTCCAGATCCAAGTAAGTCTCCACATGCAACAGAAGGTCATCTGGGTACCCTACAATTGGTGTCCCTCTTGACTACAAGATGCCCATAGCTGATCCATCATCCTAATGAACACCAGAGCATAAGATGTGCCCTCCAATGAACAAAGGAAAAACCCTCTTCCTTTGTACACAGCAATCATTGTGAAGGTTGCAATAGAGAGTCACCCAGGTACCCAACGATTGGTATCCCTCTTGACCTCAAGATGGCTAACAATGGCGCTGTGTCTTGTGGACACCAGTAGATGAAGATCTAAAGCAGAATCTGTGTCCTCCTGTGTGAGTGGAGAGAAGGATTTTACATGTAAGGATTTTACTAATCCAGAATCTGGATGGTGAGGGACAAGTTGGACTTGAACTCCATTTACAGGTAAGACCCATGATTCAATAGAGGTTCATTTGGGTACCCTACAATTGGTATCCCTCTTGACTGCAAGATGTCCAAAACTGATCCCATCATCCTGGTGAACACCAGAGCAGAAGCTTTGCCCTCCAATGAACAAAGGAAAAACCCTCTTCCTCTGTAAACAGCAATCAATCTGAAGGTTGCAAAAGAAAGTCATCCAGGAACCCAACCATTGGTATCCCTCTTGACCTCAAGATGGCTAACAATGGCGGCAGTGTCTTGGTGGACACCAGTAGATGAAGAACTAAAGCAGAATTTGTGTCCACCAATGAAAGTGAAGAGAAGGATTTTATATGTAAGGAGTTTACCAATCCAGAATTTGGATGGTGAATGACAAGTTGGACTTGAACTTCATTTACAAGTAAAACCCAATAATCAGTAGAAGTTCATTTGGGTACCCTACAATTGGTATCCTTCTTGACTGCAAAATGTCCAAAACCGACTCCATCATCCTGGTGAACACCAGAGCAGAAGCTTTGCCCTCCAATGAACAAAGGAAAAACCCTCTTCCTCTGTACACAGCAATCAATCTGAAGGTTTCAAAAGAAAGTCATCCAGGAACCCAACCATTGGAATCCCTCTTGACTGCATGATGCCCAAAACCAACCCCATCACCCTGGTGAACACCAGAGCAGAAGCTTTATCCTCCAAGGAACAAAAGAAAAACTCTTTGACTGTACACAGGAATCATTCTGAAGGTTGCAATAGAGAGTCATCCAGGAACCCAACGATTGGTATCCCTCTTGACCTCGAGATGGCTAACAATGGCGGTCGTGTCTTGGTGGACAGCAGTAGATGAAGATCTACAGCAGAATCTGTGTCCACCAATGAAAGTGGAGAGAAGAATTTTATATGTAAGGAATTTACCAATCCAGAATCTGGATGGTGAGGGACAAGTAGGACTTGGACTGCATTTACAGGTAAGACCCAATAATCAATAGATGTTAATTTGGGTACCCAACCATTGGTATCCTTCTTGACTGCAAAATCTCCAAAACTGATCCCATCATCCTGGTGAACACCAAAGCAGAAGCTTTGTCCTCCAAGGAACAAAGGAAAAACTCTTTGACTGTACACAGGAATCATTGAGAAGGTTGCAATAGAGAGTCAACCAGGAACCCAACGATTGGTATCCCTTTTGACCTCAAGATGGCTAACAATGGCGGCCGTGTCTTGGTGGACAGCAGTAGATGAAGATCTAAAGCAGAATCTGTGTCCTCCAATGAAAGTGGAGAGAAGAATTTTATATGTAAGGATTTTACTAATCCAGAATCTGGATGGTGAGGGACAAGTTGGACTTGGACTCCATTTACAGGTAAGACCCATGATTCAATAGAAGTTAATTTGGGTACCCAACCATTGGTATCCCTCTTGACTGCAAGATGTCCAAAACCGACCCCATCACCCTAGTGAACATCAGAACAGAAGCTTTATCCTCCTATGAACAAAGGAAAAACCCTCTTCCTCTGTACACAGCAATCATTGAAAAGGTTGCAATAGAGAGTCATCCAGGAACCCAATGATTGTCTTGGTGGACACCAGTATATGAAGATCTAAAGCAGAATCTATGTCCACCAATGAAAGTGGAGAGAAGGATTTTACGTGTAAGGCGTTTACCAATCCAGAATCTGGATGGTGATGGACAAGTTGGACTTGGACTCCATTTACAGGTAAGACCCAAGATTCAATAGAAGTTAATTTGGGTACCCAACCATTGGTATCCCTCTTGACTACAAGATGTCCAAAACTGATCCCATCATCCTGGTGAACACCAGAGCAGAAGCTTTATCCTCCAATGAACAAAGGAAAACCCCTCTACCTCTGTACACAGCAATCATTCTGAAGGTTGCAATAGAGAGTCAACCAGGAACCCAACGATTGGTATCCCTCTTGACCTCAAGATGGCTAACAATGGCGGCCGTGTCTTGGTGGACAGCAGTGGATGAAGATCTAAAGGATAATCTGTGTCCTCCTGTGAGAGTGGAGGGAAGGATTTTACGTGTAAGGCGTTTACCAATCCAGAATCTGGATGGTGATGGACAAGTTGGACTTGGACTCCATTTACAGGTAAGACCCAATAATCAATAGATGTTAATTTGGGTACCCAACCATTGGTATCCTTCTTGACTGCAAAATCTCCAAAACTGATCCCATCATCCTGGTGAACACCAAAGCAGAAGCTTTGTCCTCCAAGGAACAAAGGAAAAACTCTTTGACTGTACACAGGAATCATTGAGAAGGTTGCAATAGAGAGTCAACCAGGAACCCAACGATTGGTATCCCTTTTGACCTCAAGATGGCTAACAATGGCGGCCGTGTCTTGGTGGACAGCAGTAGATGAAGATCTAAAGCAGAATCTGTGTCCTCCAATGAAAGTGGAGAGAAGAATTTTATATGTAAGGATTTTACTAATCCAGAATCTGGATGGTGAGGGACAAGTTGGACTTGGACTCCATTTACAGGTAAGACCCATGATTCAATAGAAGTTAATTTGGGTACCCAACCATTGGTATCCCTCTTGACTGCAAGATGTCCAAAACTGACCCCATCACCCTGGTGAACATCAGAACAGAAGCTTTATCCTCCTATGAACAAAGGAAAAACCCTCTTCCTCTGTACACAGCAATCATTGAAAAGGTTGCAATAGAGAGTCATCCAGGAACCCAATGATTGTCTTGGTGGACACCAGTATATGAAGATCTAAAGCAGAATCTATGTCCACCAATGAAAGTGGAGAGAAGGATTTTACGTGTAAGGCGTTTACCAATCCAGAATCTGGATGGTGATGGACAAGTTGGACTTGGACTCCATTTACAGGTAAGACCCAAGATTCAATAGAAGTTAATTTGGGTACCCAACCATTGGTATCCCTCTTGACTACAAGATGTCCAAAACTGATCCCATCATCCTGGTGAACACCAGAGCAGAAGCTTTATCCTCCAATGAACAAAGGAAAACCCATCTACCTCTGTACACAGCAATCATTCTGAAGGTTGCAATAGAGAGTCAACCAGGAACCCAACGATTGGTATCCCTCTTGACCTCAAGATGGCTAACAATGGCGGCCGTGTCTTGGTGGACAGCAGTAGATGAAGATCTAAAGAAAAATTTGTGTCCACCAATGAAAGTGAAGAGAAGGATTTTATATGTAAGGATTTTACTAATCCAGAATCTGGATGGTGAGGGACAAGTTGGACTTGGACTCCATTTACAGGTAAGACCCATGATTCAATAGAAGTTCATTTGGGTACCCAACCATTGGTATCCCTCTTGACTTCAAGATGTCCAAAACTGATCCCATCATCCTGGTGAACACCAGAGCAGAAGCTTTGCCCTCCAATGAACAAAGGAAAACCCTCTTCCTCTGTACACAGCAATCATTGTGAAGGTTGCAATAGAGAGTCATCCAGGAACCCAACGATTGGTATCCCTCTTGACTGCATGATGCCCAAAACCAACCCCATCACCCTGGTGAACACCAAAGCAGAATCTTTATCCTCCAAGAAACAAAGGAAAAACTCTTTGACTGTACACAGGAATCATTCTGAAGGTTGCAATAGAGAGTCATCCAGAAACCCAACGATTGATATCCCTCTTGACCTCAAGATGGCTAACAATGGCGGCCGTGTCTTGGTGGACACCAGTAGATGAAGATCTAAAGCAGAATCTGTGTCCTCCAATGAAAGTGGAGAGAAGGATTTTACATGTAAGGAGTTTGCCAATCCAGAATCTGGATGGTGAGGGACAAGTAGGACTTGGACTCCATTTACAGGTAAGACCCAATAATCAATAGAAGTTCATTTGGGTACCCTGCAATTGGTATCCTTCTTGACTGCATGATGCCCAAAACCAACCCCATCACCCTGGTGAACACCAAAGCAGAAGCTTTATCCTCCAAGGAACAAAGGGAAAACTCTTTGACTGTACACAGCAATCATTCTGAAGGTTGCAATAGAGAGTCAACCAGGAACCCAACGATTGGTATCCCTCTTGACCTCAAGATGGCTAACAATGGCGGCCGTGTCTTGGTGGAGATCAGTAGATGAAGATCTAAAGCAGAATCTGTGTCCTCCTGTGTGAGTGGAGAGAAGGATTTTACGTGTAAGGATTTTACCAATCCAGAATCTGGATGGTGAGGGACAAGTAGGATTTGGACTCCATTTACAGGTAAGACCCATGATTCAATAGAGGTAGATGAAGATCTAAAGCAGAATTTGTGTCCACCAGTTAAAGTGGAGAGAAGGATTTTATATATAAGGAGTTTACCAATCCAGAATCTGGATGGTAAATGATAAGTTGGACTTGAACTCCATTTACAAGTAAAATCCAATAATCAATAGAAGTTCATTTGGGTACCCTATAATTGGTATCCCTCTTGACTGCAAAATGTCCAAAACCGACCCCATCACCCTGGTAAACACCAGAGCAGAAGCTATATCCTCCAAGGAACAAAGGAAAAACTCTTTGGCTGTACACAGGAATCATTCTGAAGGTTGCAATAGAGAGTCAACCAGGAACCCAACCATTGATATCCCTCTTGACCTCGAGATGACTAACAATGGCGGCCGTGTCTTGTGGACATCAGTAGATGAAGATCTAAAGCAGAATCTGTGTCCTCCAATGACTGCGGAGAGAAGGATTTTACGGTAAGCACAGAAATCGTATTTTCCATTTTGGTGGCACCATGGAGATGGTGGAGATGGTGGAGATGGTGGAGACGGTGAAGATGGCGGAGATGGTGGAGATGGCGGAGATGGTGGAGACGGTGAAGATGGCGGAGATGGTGGAGATGGCGGAGATGGTGGAGACGGTGAAGATGGCGGAGATGGTGGAAATGGCGGAGACGGTGGAGATGGCGGAGATGGCGGAGATGGTGGAGACGGTGAAGATGGCGGAGATGGTGGAGACGGTGAAGACGGCGGAGATGGTGGAGATGGCGGAGACGGTGGAGATGGCGGAGACGGTGGAGATGGCGGAGATGGCGGAGATGGTGGAGATGGTGGAGATGGCGGAGATGGTGGAGATGGCGGAGATGGCGGAGATGGCTGAGATGGTGGAGATGGCGCAGATGGCGGAGATGGTGGAGATGGTGGAGATGGCGGAGATGGTGGAGATGGCGGAGATGGCAGAGACGGCGGAGATGGTGGAGATGGCGGAGATGGCAGAGACGGTGGAGATGGCGCAGATGGCGGAGATGGTGGAGATGGTGGAGATGGCAGAGATGGCGGAGATGGTGGAGATGGCGGAGACGGTGGAGATGGCGGAGATGGCTGAGATGGTGGAGATGGCGCAGATGGCGGAGATGGTGGAGATGGTGGAGATGGCAGAGATGGCGGAGATGGTGGAGATGGCGGAGACGGTGGAGATGGCGGAGATGGCGGAGATGGTGGAGATGGCGGAGATGGTGGAGATGGTGGAGATGGCGGAGATGGTGGAGATGGTGGAGATGGCGGAGATGGCAGAGACGGCGGAGATGGCGGAGTCGCCCGTAGAGTTCGGCTGAGTGGGAAGAACGTTTTAATGGCCGAAACCCTTTCAGCAGATCTGCGCACAGCTGAGACTTGTTTTGGAAACAAATTCCCCCGATGTTTACCGACATCTCACCGTCCAATAAAATATTTACACTGCCTGCCTGCGCCGCTCGCTGTAATCCTCGTCTGCTGCTCGCTAGAGGCGTCCCGCCTGCAGAAGAAACATAATAAACTTCTGAAAAAAGAAAGGCCATGCGACTATCGCTGGATGCTTGCAGGTAGGAAGTGGAGAACTAAATGTCATTCTGTTAAGATTTAGGTTCCATTCACTCTTATGCGACTTGTCATGCGACTTTGCGGTCCAAAGTCGCATGACAAGTCGCCCCATATAATTCATATTTGTGCGACTTCAAAGTAGTTCCTACACTACTTTGGTCTGACTTTCATGCGACTTGAGGGCCATAGACTTCAATGTAAACCCTCCAAAGCTGCATGAAAGTCGCACCTGAATGCTGTACATGGGGCTTGTGCGCGACTTTGTAAAGCAGAAACAGTTATCCCTAGTCGAAACCAAAGTCGCACTCATCCAAAATTGCAAGAAAGTCGCACCTGAATGCTGTACATGGGACTTGTGAGCGACTTTGTACAGCAGAAAAGTCGCATGACAAGTCCAAAGTCGCATGACAAGTCGCCCCCCCATGTTTCCCAATGGGTATAATTCATATCTGTGTGACTTCGAGTTGCAGTGACTTCAAAGTAGTTCCTGCTCTACTTCGGTCCGACTTTCATGCGACTTGAGGGCTACAGGCGGAAAAAACAAAAACACGGCAATTGTCTGCGATACGCAGCGTTTTAGCGAACTAAATGTCATTCTGTTAAGATTTGGGGTCCAAAGTCGCATGACAAGTCACCCCATATAATTCATAGTTGTGCGACTTCAAGTTTCAGTGACTTCAATCTAGTTCCTGCCGATTTTCATGCGACTTGAGGGCCATAGACTTCAGTGTAAATCCTCCAAAGTTGCATGAAAGTCGCATCTGAATGCTGTACATGGGACTTGTGCGCGACTTTGTACAGCAGAAACAACTGTCCCTAGTCGAAACCAAAGTTGCACTAAAGTCGCACTCATCCAAAGTCACACCAAAGTCGCACTCATCCAAAGTCGCACTCATCCAAAGTCATTCCAAAGTCGCACTCATCCAAAGTCACACCAAAGTCGCACTCATCCAAAGTCACACCAAAGTCGCACTCATCCAAAGTCATTCCAAAGTCGCACTCATCCAAAGTCACACCAAAGTCGCACTCATCCAAAGTCTCACTCATCCAAAGTCATTCCAAAGTCTCACTCATCCAAAGTCACACCAAAGTCACACCAAAGTCGCACTCATCCAAAGTCGCACTCATCCAAAGTCACACCAAAGTCACACTCATCCAAAGTCACACCAAAGTCACACCAAAGTCGCACTCAACCAAAGTCACACCAAAGTCGCACTCATCCAAAGTCACACCAAAGTCGCACTCATCCAAAGTCATTCCAAAGTCGCACTCATCCAAAGTCACACCAAAGTCGCACTCATCCAAAGTCTCACTCATCCAAAGTCACACCAAAGTCGCACTCATCCAAAGTCATTCCAAAGTCTCACTCATCCAAAGTCACACCAAAGTCGCACTCATCCAAAGTCGCACTCATCCAAAGTCACACCAAAGTCGCACTCATCCAAAGTCGCACTCATCCAAAGTCACACCAAAGTCACACTCATCCAAAGTCACACCAAAGTCACACCAAAGTCGCACTCATCCAAAGTCACAGCAAAGTCGCACTCATGCAAAGTCACACCAAAGTCGCACTCACCCAAAGTCACCCAAAATGGCACCAAAGTCGCACTCATCCAAAGTCGCACCAAAGTCACACTCATCCAAAGTCGCACCAAAGTCGCACTCATCCAAAGTCACACCAAAGTCGCACTTATTCAAAGTCGCACCAAAGTCGCACTCATCCAAAGTCACACCAAAGTCGCACTTATTCAAAGTCGCACCAAAGTCGCACTCATTCAAAGTCGCACCAAAGTCGCACTCATCCAAAGTCATTCCAAAGTCGCACTCATCCAAAGCCGCACCAAAGTCGCACTCATCCTGTGCGAATGACATGCGCCGCCCCGCACCGCGAAGTGTGAACCCGCTTGTCAATGACACCCCAAAACGCAATGCGATTGTGCTGCGACGGTTGTGCGACAGGATCACGCAGCCATCGCGGCACACCACACGCCCGAAAAGTAGCTTCTTATCAGGCAAAAAACAGAAAAAAAAAAGCGGTGCACAGGGGCAGCCCGTGAAAGGCGACACACGGAATCGCATGAAAACAGCGGCGTGAAGCTCGCGCAGGGGAAACGAGAGTCTAACTTGCCAAAAAAAATGAGATTTGTTCGGTAACGCAACTCGACGCAACACTACGGTGCGCTGCGGACTCCATGCGGACGCCATTCCAGCCCATGCGGTTTGGGAACGCACGCAAAATTGTATTTTTTTATGTCGATATAATTTTGCGCAGTTGGCGGCGCTGTCAGGGTCACAGATAATTATTGGGGGGGGGAGGGGGGCAGACTGAGAGAGATGACCACGTCAGTCTCACTCGTGTCGCTTCATTCTCTCCCGGGGTGATGGGAGCTGCGCAGAGACCGGATGATGTGCAACTGGAAGCAGAATCCACCCCTGAAGTGGTTAATGGATGAGCTGCATCCCCATTGGTTGGCTCAGCTCCCCCCCCCCCCCCTCCGTCCAGCGGTGACAACTCACACAGTCACACTGCGATCTGCAGAGACAAGGCAGCTGCACCGACCTGGAGACCGAGACGTAAAGGAGCTCCGGACTCCTCCAACACCCTGAGAAGAGCGAACCGACAAAAGTGAGTCGACGTTCTGTACATTGTGGGTGTCACTTCTGTCCACAGAGACAACAGAGACCTCTAGAATATGAGATACAGAGACCTCTGCTTTCTATAGGACATGAGATACAGAGACCTCTGCTTTCTATAGGACATGAGATACAGAGACCTCTGCTTTCTATAGGATATAAGAGATACAGAGACCTCTGCTTTCTATAGGATATAAGAGATACAGAGACCTCTGCTTTCTATAGAATATGAGATACAGAGACCTCTGCTTTCTATAGGACATGAGATACAGAGACCTCTGCTTTCTATAGAATATGAGATACAG
This sequence comes from Staurois parvus, assembly GCF_062004578.1. NCBI lineage: Eukaryota > Metazoa > Chordata > Amphibia > Anura > Ranidae > Staurois > Staurois parvus. The sequence goes on along the minus strand of NW_028319909.1, from coordinate 3,818,660 downwards.
AGACCTCTGCTTTCTATAGGACATGAGATACAGAGACCTCTGCTTTCTATAGGACATGAGATACAGAGACCTCTGCTTTCTATAGGACATGAGATACAGAGACCTCTGCTTTCTATAGAATATGAGATACAGAGACCTCTGCTTTCTATAGGATATAAGAGATACAGAGACCTCTGCTTTCTATAGGATATCAGATACAGAGACCTCTGCTTTCTATATGATATAAGAGATACAGAGACCTCTGCTTTTACTGAAACATCAGAGGCAGGGATTTCTGCAGGGAAAAGCAGAGGTCTCAGGATTTGGAAAGCCCCCACCAGCACCTTATAGACGGAGACCTCTGCTTTCTATAGGATATAAGAGATACAGAGACCTCTGCTTTCTATAGGATATGAGATACAGAGACCTCTGCTTTCTATAGGATATAAGAGATACAGAGACCTCTGCTTTCTATAGGATATGAGATACAGAGACCTCTGCTTTCTATAGAATATCAGATACAGAGACCTCTGCTTTCTATAGGACATGAGATACGGAGACCTCTGCTTTCTATAGGATATCAGAGATACAGAGACCTCTGCTTTCTATAGGACATGAGATACAGAGACCTCTGCTTTCTATAGAATATGAGAGATACAGAGACCTCTGCTTTCTATAGAATATGAGAGATGCAGAGACCTCTGCTTTCTATAGAATATGAGAGATACAGAGACCTCTGCTTTCAATATGATATGAGATACGGAGACCTCTGCTTTCTATAGAATATGAGATACAGAGACCTCTGCTTTCTATAGGATATAAGAGATACAGAGACCTCTGCTTTCTATAGGATATGAGATACAGAGACCTCTGCTTTCTATAGGATATCAGATACAGAGACCTCTGCTTTCTATATGATATAAGAGATACAGAGACCTCTGCTTTCTATAGGATATCAGATACAGAGACCTCTGCTTTCTATAGGATATCAGATACAGAGACCTCTGCTTTCTATATGATATAAGAGATACAGAGACCTCTGCTTTTACTGAAACATCAGAGGCAGGGATTTCTGCAGGGAAAAGCAGAGGTCTCAGGATTTGGAAAGCCCCCACCAGCACCTTATAGACGGAGACCTCTGCTTTCTATAGTATATAAGAGATACAGAGACCTCTGCTTTCTATAGGATATGAGATACAGAGACCTCTGCTTTCTATAGGATATGAGATACAGAGACCTCTGCTTTCTATAGGATATGACATACAGAGACCTCTGCTTTCTATAGGATATGACATACAGAGACCTCTGCTTTCTATAGGATATGAGATACAGAGACCTCTGCTTTCTATAGGATATGAGATACAGAGACCTCTGCTTTCTATAGGATATGACATACAGAGACCTCTGCTTTCTATAGGATATGAGATACAGAGACCTCTGCTTTCTATAGGATATAAGAGATACAGAGACCTCTGCTTTCTATAGGATATGAGATACAGAGACCTCTGCTTTTAACAAAGGCTGCAAATAAAAAGCAAATAAAATCTCTCTCTCCTACTTCATAAAAAGCAGAGGTCTCAGTCTATAGGGTGGACATGAGGATTTACCTATATACAAAATACAGAGACCTCTGCTTTCTGAAATATTGGAGATTTTATTTGCATTTAATGTGCTGTGTTTGTTAAAGGCAGAGGTCTCTGTAGCTCTTATATACTATAGAAAGCAGAGGTCTCTGTATTTTGTATATAGGTAACTCCTCATGTGCACCTTATAGAAGGAGATCTCTGCTTTCTATAGTATATAAGAGCTACAGAGACCTCTGCTTTTAACAAAGGCTGCAAATGAAAAGCAAATAAAATCTTTCTCTCCTACTTCATAAAAAGCAGAGGTCTCAGTCTATAGGGTGGACGTGTGGAATTACCTATATACAAAATACAGAGACCTCTGCTTTTATTGAAATATTAGAGATCGAGTTTATCAGGCTTTGTTAAAAGCAGAGGTCTCTGTTTCTGCTTTGTATACAGGGTTCCCTTCCCAGAGACCTCTGCTTTTATGAAATATCAGAGACAGGTTTAATTTGCAGGCTTTGTTACAGACAGAGGTCTGTGTGTTGTGTCTCGTGCATTCCCCGTGCGCACCTTGATGAAGAATTAGAGACAGGTTTTTATCAGGATTCATTTTCACGTTCTCTGTTCCTGAGACCTCTGTTTTTATGAAATGTTAGACTGATATTAGCAGATTTCATTTGCAGTCTTAAAAGCAGAGGTCTCTGTGTTCGGTGTATCGCTCATCGCCCGCATCACCACGTACAACGATGTTTTTATAAAATATTAGAGACGTGTTTTATCAGGATTCATGTGCAGGTTTTGTTAAAAAGCAGAGGTCTCCGTATAGAAGGACACCTTTGTTTCTGTTTGTTTTTTTTCGATATTCCAGACGGAGTTTATTGTCCTTTGCTGTATAAAATGATTCTGTGCTGGAAAATCCTCATCGATCGTACATGGCCCCTCCCACTGTGCACCTCTCCCTGTCTGCTCTCCTATTGGGTGTCACATCTGATTGTGTACCAGCAGTCCAGGTTCACTTCAGATGCAGTTCTAATAAGCCTCCCATTGACTTCAATGCACAATTGCCTCCTGTTGACTTCATTGAAAAATCACCTTCTAGTTGACTCCAATGCAAAATTGCCTCACACTGACTTCAATGCAAAATCGCCTCCCATTGACATAAAAAAAAATCACCTCCAGTTGACTTCTGTGCAAAATCACCTCCCATTGAGTTGAATAAAAAAATTGCCTCCCATTGAGTTGAATAAAAAAATTGCCTCCCATTGAGTTGAATAAAAAAATTGCCTCCCACTGACTTCAATGCACAATTGCCTCCCGTTGACTTCAATGAAAAATAACCTCCAATTGACTCCAATGCAGTATTGCCTCCCATTGACTTCAATGCAAAATCGCCTCTCATTGACTGCAATGAAAAATCACCTCCTATTGACTCCAATGCAATATTGCCTCCCATTGACTTCAATGCAAAATTGCCTCACACAGACTCCAATGCAAAATTGCCTCCCATCGACTTCAATGCAAAATCACCTCCTATTGACTACAATGCAATATTGCCTCCCATTGACTTCAATGCAAAATCACCTCACACTGACTTCAATGAAAAATCACCTCCTATTGACTCCAATGCAATATTGCCTCCCATTGACTTTAATGCAAAATTGCCTCACACTGACTCCAATGCAAAATTGCCTCCCATTGACTTCAATGCAAAATCACCTCCTATTGACTCCAATGCAATATTGCCTCCCATTGACTTCAATGCAAAATCGCCTCACACTGACTTAAATGCAAAATCACCTCCTATTGACTCCAATGCAATATTGCTTCCCATTGACTTCAATGCAAAATCGCCTCACACTGACTTCAATGAAAAATCACCTCCTATTGACTCCAATGCAAAATTGCCTCCCATTGACTTCAATGCAAAATCACCTCCTATTGACTCCAATGCAATATTGCCTCCCGTTGACTCCAAGTCAAAATTGAGATTGGCATCACTCCCTTTAAGAGACTGTTTCTAATCTCAGCTTGTTATCTGTATGAAAGACACCTGGTAGCCAGAAATCCTGCTGAATGATAGGGGACCAGGGACGGACTGACAACTCATGGGGCCCCCGGGCAGTAGGGGATTATGGGGCCTCTGTGCCCTTGCCCAAACTCAAACCACACTCAAAAAAGTCTATGAAAAAGGTACCAGGGGCATCTCAAGGGGCCCCTACTGACCCCGGGCCCTCAGGCAGTGCCCGAGTTCCCAAATGGTCAGTCCGCCCCTGTAGGGGATCAAATCCTTCTTTCCCTCATGAACATGCAGATCAGTCATCATTTGTTAGACGCATTTCTGCTGAATTTGTTGTTGTATTCTGTCTCTCAGTGTTACAATACACCGAACATTCCATTTTTAGACCGATCATTTCTGTCTGAGGGGTGAACATTCAGCATCAGCAGGGGATCAAATACACATTTCCTTCACCGTACGACCAAAATTGTAGCATTTCAAATATATTTTTCTTCCGTGTGGGAAGCAATGAACTGATTGGCTGACAGGACAACCCCTGAAAAGTCTGCTGGTCGGCGTGGCTCGTTAGAAGCGATGGGAATGCCGCTGATCCTGCGAATTGTCTGCTGTTTCCAATACCAGATCAATAGTCCGGATCGGGAGGAGATGGCGCTGTAATGACATCACGCTGGGACTGCAAGAATAAGTGCGCGCCGTCTGCGGAGGTCCTGCGCGGCGATCGTCGGAGGGGGGGGGGCGCCTTGCAGCGACAGTAATTGGATTGAAGGAAATGCAGAAGATTTGAACTTTGAGGCTAAATGAGTGTTTTCTTCTTCCAGGTAATTCTATAACATTCAGCACTTCACACTCATATCTGACCCTGACCCCAGGAGCTTGCACTCTAATGGCCGAATCTCACATACACAGTATAGATATAGGAAACAATTAATCCTCCGGCGTGTCTTCAGTGTGGGAGGAAACCAGAGAGATCACTGATATTCACTGCCATTGTATGATGGGAGAAAGTCTGGAAAATTGGAGTCTGTAGGTGAAGGAGAAATTGGAGTCTGTAGGTGAAGAAAGAGAAATTGGGGTCTGTAGGTGAAGAAGGAGAAATTGGGGTCTGTAGGTGAAGAAGGAGAAATTGGAGTCTGTAGATGAAGAAGGAGAAATTGGGGTCTGTAGGTGAAGAAGAAATTGGAGTCTATAGGTGAAGAAAGAGAAATTGGAGTCTGTAGATGAAGAAGGAGAAATTGGGGTCTGTAGGTGAAGAAGGAGAAATTGGAGTCTGGAGGTGAAGAAGGAGAAATTGGAGTCTGTAGGTGAAGAAAGAGAAATTGGAGTCTGTAGGTGAAGAAGGAGAAGTTGGAGTCTGTAGGTGAAGAAGGAGAAATTGGAGTCTGTAGGTGAAGAAGGAGAAATTGGAGTCTGGAGGTGAAGAAGGAGAAATTGGGGTCTGTAGGTAAAGAAGGAGAAATTGGAGTCTGTAGGTGAAGAAGTAGAAATTGGGGTCTGTAGGTGAAGAAGGAGAAATTGGAGTCTGTAGGTGAAGAAGGAGAAATTGGGGTCTGTAGGTGAAGAAGGAGAAATTGGAGTCTGTAGGTGAAGAAGGAGAAATTGGGGTCTGTAGGTGAAGAAGGAGAAATTGGGGTCTGTAGGTGAAGAAGGAGAAATTGGGGTCTGTAGGTGAAGAAGGAGAAATTGGGGTCTGTAGGTGAAGAAGTAGAAATTGGAGTCTGTAGGTGAAGAAGGAGAAATTGGAGTCTGTAGGTGAAGAAGGAGAAATTGGGGTCTGTAGGTGACGAAGGAGAAATTGGAGTCTGTAGGTGAAGAAAGAGAAATTGGAGTCTGTAGGTGAAGAAGTAGAAATTGGGGTCTGTAGGTGAAGAAGGAGAAATTGGGGTCTGTACGTGAAGAAGGAGAAATTGGGGTCTGTAGGTGAAGAAGGAGAAATTGGGGTCTGAAGGTGAAGAAGGAGAAATTGGGGTCTGTAGGTGAAGAAGGAGAAATTGGAGTCTGTAGGTGAAGAAGGAGAAATTGGAGTCTGTAGGTGAAGAAGGAGAAATTGGAGTCTGTAGGTGAAGAAGGAGAAATTGGGGTCTGTAGGTGAAGAAGGAGAAATTGGGGTCTGTACGTGAAGAAAGAGAAGTTGGAGTCTGTAGGTAAAGAAGGAGAAATTGGGGTCTGTAGGTGAAGAAGGAGAAATTGGAGTCTGTAGGTGAAGGAGAAATTGGAGTCTGTAGGTGAAGAAAGAGAAGTTAGAGTCTGTAGGTGAAGAAGGAGAAATTGGGGTCTGTAGGTGAAGAAGGAGAAGTTGGAGTCTGTAGGTGAAGAAAGAGAAGTTGGAGTCTGTAGGTAAAGAAGGAGAAATTGGAGTCTGTAGGTGAAGAAGTAGAAATTGGGGTCTGTACGTGAAGAAGGAGAAATTGGAGTCTGTAGGTGAAGAAGGAGAAATTGGAGTCTGTAGGTGAAGAAGGAGAAATTGGAGTCTGTAGGTGAAGAAGGAGAAATTGGGGTCTGTAGGTGAAGAAGGAGAAATTGGAGTCTGTAGGTGAAGAAGGAGAAATTGGAGTCTGGAGGTGAAGAAGGAGAAATTGGAGTCTGGAGGTGAAGAAGGAGAAATTGGAGTCTGTAGGTGAAGAAGGAGAAATTGGGGTCTGTACATGAAGAAGGAGAAATTGGAGTCTGGAGGTGAAGAAGGAGAAATTGGAGTCTGTAGGTGAAGAAAGAGAAATTGGAGTCTGTAGGTAAAGAAGGAGAAATTGGAGTCTGTAGGTGAAGAAGTAGAAATTGGGGTCTGTAGGTGAAGGAGAAATTGGAGTCTGTAGGTGAAGAAGGAGAAATTGGGGTCTGTAGGTGAAGAAGGAGAAATTGGAGTCTGTAGGTGAAGAAGGAGAAATTGGAGTCTGGAGGTGAAGAAGGAGAAATTGGAGTCTGTAGGTGAAGAAGGAGAAATTGGAGTCTGTACGTGAAGAAGGAGAAATTGGAGTCTGGAGGTGAAGAAGGAGAAATTGGAGTCTGGAGGTGAAGAAGGAGAAATTGGGGTCTGTAGGTGAAGAAGGAGAAATTGGAGTCTGTAGGTGAAGGAGAAATTGGGGTCTGTAGGTGAAGAAGGAGAAATTGGGGTCTGTAGGTGAAGAAGGAGAAATTGGGGTCTGTAGGTGAAGAAGGAGAAATTGGGGTCTGTAGGTGAAGAAGTAGAAATTGGAGTCTGTAGGTGAAGAAGGAGAAATTGGAGTCTGTAGGTGAAGAAGGAGAAATTGGGGTCTGTAGGTGACGAAGGAGAAATTGGAGTCTGTAGGTGAAGAAAGAGAAATTGGAGTCTGTAGGTGAAGAAGTAGAAATTGGGGTCTGTAGGTGAAGAAGGAGAAATTGGGGTCTGTACGTGAAGAAGGAGAAATTGGAGTCTGTAGGTGAAGAAGGAGAAATTGGAGTCTGTAGGTGAAGAAGGAGAAATTGGAGTCTGTAGGTGAAGAAGGAGAAATTGGGGTCTGTAGGTGAAGAAGGAGAAATTGGGGTCTGTACGTGAAGAAGGAGAAATTGGAGTCTGGAGGTGAAGAAGGAGAAATTGGAGTCTGTAGGTGAAGAAAGAGAAATTGGAGTCTGTAGGTAAAGAAGGAGAAATTGGAGTCTGTAGGTGAAGAAGTAGAAATTGGAGTCTGTAGGTGAAGAAGGAGAAATTGGAGTCTGTAGGTGAAGAAGGAGAAATTGGGGTCTGTAGGTGAAGAAGGAGAAATTGGGGTCTGTAGGTGAAGAAGGAGAAATTGGAGTCTGTAGGTGAAGAAGGAGAAATTGGGGTCTGTAGGTGAAGAAGGAGAAATTGGGGTCTGTAGGTGAAGAAGTAGAAATTGGAGTCTGTAGGTGAAGAAGGAGAAATTGGAGTCTGGAGGTGAAGAAGGAGAAATTGGAGTCTGTAGGTGAAGAAGGAGAAATTGGAGTCTGTACGTGAAGAAGGAGAAATTGGAGTCTGGAGGTGAAGAAGGAGAAATTGGAGTCTGGAGGTGAAGAAGGAGAAATTGGGGTCTGTAGGTGAAGGAGAAATTGGGGTCTGTAGGTGAAGAAGGAGAAATTGGGGTCTGTAGGTGAAGAAGGAGAAATTGGGGTCTGTAGGTGAAGAAGTAGAAATTGGAGTCTGTAGGTGAAGAAGGAGAAATTGGAGTCTGTAGGTGAAGAAGGAGAAATTGGGGTCTGTAGGTGAAGAAGTAGAAATTGGAGTCTGTAGGTGAAGAAGGAGAAATTGGAGTCTGTAGGTGAAGAAGGAGAAATTGGGGTCTGTAGGTGACGAAGGAGAAATTGGAGTCTGTAGGTGAAGAAAGAGAAATTGGAGTCTGTAGGGGAAGAAGGAGAAATTGGAGTCTGTAGGTGAAGAAGGAGAAATTGGAGTCTGTAGGTGAAGAAGGAGAAATTGGGGTCTGTAGGTGAAGAAGGAGAAATTGGGGTCTGTAGGTGAAGAAGGAGAAATTGGGGTCTGTAGGTGAAGAAGGAGAAATTGGGGTCTGTAGGTGAAGAAGGAGAAATTGGAGTCTGTAGGTGAAGAAGGAGAAATTGGGGTCTGTAGGTGAAGGAGAAATTGGAGTCTGTAGGTGAAGAAGGAGAAATTGGAGTCTGTAGGTGAAGAAGGAGAAATTGGGGTCTGTAGGTGAAGAAGGAGAAATTGGAGTCTGTAGGTGAAGAAGGAGAAATTGGGGTCTGTAGGTGAAGAAGGAGAAATTGGGGTCTGTAGGTGAAGAAGGAGAAATTGGGGTCTGTAGGTGAAGGAGAAATTGGAGTCTGTAGGTGAAGAAGGAGAAATTGGAGTCTGTAGGTGAAGAAGGAGAAATTGGGGTCTGTAGGTGAAGAAGGAGAAATTGGGGTCTGTAGGTGAAGAAGGAGAAATTGGAGTCTGTAGGTGAAGAAGTAGAAATTGGGGTCTGTAGGTGAAGAAGGAGAAATTGGGGTCTGTAGGTGAAGAAGGAGAAATTGGAGTCTGTAGGTGAAGAAGTAGAAATTGGGGTCTGTAGGTGAAGAAGGAGAAATTGGGGTCTGTAGGTGAAGAAGGAGAAATTGGAGTCTGTAGGTGAAGAAGGAGAAATTGGAGTCTGTAGGTGAAGAAGGAGAAATTGGAGTCTGTAGGTGAAGAAGGAGAAATTGGGGTCTGTAGGTGAAGAAGGAGAAATTGGGGTCTGTAGGTGAAGAAGGAGAAATTGGGGTCTGTAGGTGACGAAGGAGAAATTGGAGTCTGTAGGTGAAGAAAGAGAAATTGGAGTCTGTAGGTGAAGAAAGAGAAATTGGAGTCTGTAGGGGAAGAAGGAGAAATTGGAGTCTGTAGGTGAAGAAGGAGAAATTGGAGTCTGTAGGTGAAGAAGGAGAAATTGGGGTCTGTAGGTGAAGAAGGAGAAATTGGGGTCTGTAGGTGAAGGAGAAATTGGGGTCTGCAGGTGAAGAAGGAGAAATTGGAGTCTGTAGGTGAAGAAGGAGAAATTGGGGTCTGTAGGTGAAGAAGGAGAAATTGGGGTCTGAAGGTGAAGAAGGAGAAATTGGGGTCTGTAGGTGAAGAAGGAGAAATTGGAGTCTGTAGGTGAAGAAGGAGAAATTGGAGTCTGTAGGTGAAGAAGGAGAAATTGGGGTCTGTAGGTGAAGGAGAAATTGGGGTCTGTAGGTGAAGAAGGAGAAAGTGGGGTCTGTAGGTGAAGGAGAAATTGGGGTCTGCAGGTGAAGAAGGAGAAATTGGAGTCTGTAGGTGAAGAAGGAGAAATTGGGGTCTGTAGGTGAAGAAGGAGAAATTGGAGTCTGTAGGTGAAGAAGGAGAAAGTGGAGTCTGTAGGTGAAGAAGGAGAAACTGGAGTCTGTAGGTGAAGAAGGAGATGTTGGTGCCAGGATGGATCTTGTTGCTCTCTTTTCCCACAAGAACGTGGGCGTTTGTCAGCAAGCGGACCGGCGCAGGAGAGAGTGCAAACAAGGAGCAATAGAGTTAGGGCTATGGGGGATAGTGTTGAGGTTACAGGGAGGGTTAATGTTGGGGTTACAGGGAGGGATAGTGTTGGGGTTACAGGGAGGGATAGTGTTGGGGTTACAGGGAGGGTTAGTGTTGGGGTTACAGGGAGGGTTAGTGTTGGGGTTACAGGGAAGGTTAGTGTTGGGGTTACAGGGAGGGTTAGTGTTGAGGTTGCAAGGAGGGTCAGTGTTGGGGTTACAGGGAGGGTTAGTGTTGGGGTTACAAGGAGGGTCAGTGTTGGGGTTACAGGGAAGGTTAGTGTTGAAGTTACAGGGAGGGTTAGTGTTGAGGTTACAGGGAGGGTTAGTGTTGAGGTTACAGGGAGGGTTAGTGTTGAGGTTACAGGGAAGGTTAGTGTTGGGGTTACAGGGAGGGTTAGTGTTGAGGTTGCAAGGAGGGTCAGTGTTGGGGTTACAGGGAGGGTTAGTGTTGGGGTTACAAGGAGGGTTAGTGTTGGGGTTACAGGGAGGGTTAGTGTTGGGGTTACAAGGAGGGTTAGTGTTGAGGTTACAGGGAGGGTTAGTGTTGAGGTTACAGGGAGGGTTAGTGTTGAGGTTACAGGGAGGGGTAGTGTTAGGATTACAGGGAGGGTTAGAGTTAGTGCTGGGGTTACAGTGAAGGTTAGTGTTGGGGTTACAGGGAAGATTAGTGTTAGGATTACAGGGAGGGTTAGAGTTAGTGTTGAGGTTACAGGGAGGGTTAGTGTTGAGGTTACAGGGAAGATTAGTGTTAGGATTACAGGGAGGGTTAGAGTTAGTGTTGAGGTTACAGGGAGGGTTAGTGTTGGGGTTACAGGGAAGGTTAGTGTTGGGGTTACAGGGAGGGTCAATGTTGAGGTTACAGGGAAGATTAGTGTTGGGGTTACAGGGAAGATTAGTGTTGGGGTTACAGGGAGGGTTAGTGTTGGGGTTACAGGGAAGATTAGTGTTGAGGTTACAGGGAGGGTTAGTGTTGGGGTTACAGGGAAGGTTAGTGTTGGGGGTTACAGGGAAGGTTAGTGTTGGGGTTACAGGGAAGGTTAGTGTTGGGGGTTACAGGGAAGATTAGTGTTGGGGTTACAGGGAAGGTTAGTGTTGGGGGTTACAGGGAAGGTTAGTGTTGGGGGTTACAGGGAAGATTAGTGTTGGGGTTACAGGGAAGATTAGTGTTGGGGGTTACAGGGAAGATTAGTGTTGAGGTTACAGGGAAGATTAGTGTTGAGGTTACAGGGAAGGTTAGTGTTGAGGTTACAGGGAAGATTAGTGTTGAGGTTACAGAGAGGATTAGTGTTGGGGTTAAAGGAAGGGTTAGTGTTGAGTTTCATGGAGGGTTAATGTGCTCTTTGTGCCAATCCTCCTGGAACCCCATCATTTAGGGACTCCATAGGCTCCATACATAGCGGTCAATGTGCAGACGTGATCTGATCAGGCAGCAGGATAGGGTGGTGGGTCATTGCACATGATCTTTTGTCTGGCCAATCACCAGGCCCGACAGTCCTCACATGGGTGGTGGTGAGTTTGTGCCCAGCAATAGAGCAGTGTGCCCCCTATGCAGTGGGGGGGTATCTGATATTTCATTGGCTGACGATGGGTATGCCTTAACCTGCATCCATGACCGGCGGGCACAACGTGTAATCCCGCGTCTATTCTATGGTGTCACATAATGTGATAATAAATAATAAGTGAGATGACAAGCCGACGTCAGCAGATTTCGAGGAATTGATTGCTTTATAATCAGACAGATGTCGGCAATCATTAGACGTTCCCGATTCATGCGCTGCGCGGCTTCCGGCGAGGTAATGAATGAATATGATTGGCTCCTTACAGGGTAACCTGATTACGGCGATATCTTTGTGGCGATGATGTCATTCATTAGGACTCTAGGAGTGATTATCACATTGTGACAATATCGGATAATTGGATTTCCTCCCTCATAGAACGTTGGAATAACGTGGCCGGGGTGAGAGGACAGGAAACGGAATTGTTAGAACTTTCCTTGTCTGGTTTTCCTCCTCCATGTATCTAAGAATTCGATTCCCTGTGCCTGCAAATATTTCTGCCTCCTGCGTCACCTCCTGACATGTGCCTGAACTCTGAGAGAACTTCGCTCAGTCAGCCAATGATTGATCCATAATAGTATCTGAGGTTCGGGTTATAATCAGGCCTGGACTGGCCATAGGGCACACCGGGCATTTGCCTGGTGGGCCGCAGCTGACTGAATAGGAGGGGCGGACGGGTGGCACATAGAGGAGCCGGCCCGTGCATTTCTCAACTCCTCTATGTGCCACCCGGCCGCCCCTCCTATCCGTCTCCTGCATGCCGTGGACTCCTGTATGCAGTGGAGACGTGTTCTCTGGAGTGGACTGGCCATAGGGCACAACGGGCATTTGCCTGGTGGTCCGCAGCTGACTGAATAGGAGGGGCGGACGGGTGGCACATAGAGGAGCCGGCCCGTGCATTTCTCAACTCCTCTATGTGCCACCCGGCCGCCCCTCCTATCCGTCTCCTGCATGCCGAGGACTCCTGTATGCAGTGGAGACGTGTTCTCTGGAGTGACCAATCACACTTCTCTGTTAGGCAATGCGATGGACATGTCTGGGTTTGGTGGCAGGGGCGGACTGACAACTCATGGGGCCCCCGGGCAATAGGGGATCATGGGGCCCCTGTGTCCTTGCCCAAACTCGAAAAAGGTACCAGGGGCATCTCATGGGGCCCCCTACTGACCCCGGGCTTTCGGGCAGTGCCCGAGTTTCCAAATTGTCAGTCCGCACCAGTTTGGTGGTTACCAGGAGAACAGTACTTGCCTGACTGCATTGTGCGCAGTATAAAGTTTGGTGGGATTATGGTGTAGGGTTGTTTTTCAGGGGTTGGGCTTGGCCCCCTAGTTCCAGTGAAGGGAACTCTTAAGGCATCAGCATACCAAGACATTTTGGACAATTTCATGCTTCCAACTTTGTGGGAAGAGTTTGGGGATGGCCTCTTCCTGTTCCAACATGACTGCACACCAGTGCACAAAGCAAGGTCCATAAAGACATGGAGGAGCCAGTTTGGGGTGGAGGAACTTGACTGGCCTGCACAGAGTCCTGACCTCAACCTGATAGAACACCTTTGGGATGAATTAGAGTGGAGACTGCGAGCAAGGCCTCCTCCCCCGACATCAGTGCCTGACCTGACAAATGTGCTTCTGGAAGAATGGTCCAACCTTCCCATAGACACCCTCCTAAACCTTGTGGACGGCCTTCCCAGAAGAGTTGAAGCTGTTATAGCTGCAAAGGGCGGGGCCAACTCAATATTGAACCCTACGGACTAAGACTGGGAGGGGCCATTAAAGTTAATGTGTGTGGAAAGGCCGGCGACCAATACTGCGGACAATAAAGTGTATATATACACTTATATATTTATTTCTTTGTTTATTTATTGATTGATTGTGGATGCTGAAAAATTTGTAAAAAGGAAAAAAAAAGGAAAAAACCTTTGGGAACCCCTCATAATGGGCACAGCGGGTGTAGAGACTTGGGAACTCAGCACAGGGATGGTGGGAACCCCTCATAATGGGCACAGCGGGTGTAGAGACTTGGGAACTCAGCACAGGGATGGTGGGAACCCCTCATAATGAGCACAGTGGGTGTAGAGACTTGGGAACTCAGCACAGGGATGGTGGGAACCCCTCATAATGGGCACAGCGGGTGTAGAGACTTGGGAACTCAGCACAGGGATGGTGGGAACCCCTCATAATGGGCACAGTGGGTGTAGAGACTTGGGAACTCAGCACAGGGATGGTGGGAACCCCTCATAATGGGCACAGCAGGTGTACAAACCCAGGAACTCAGCACAGAAAATGTGTCTGTGTGTGGACTCGGGGATGGCGGGAACCCCTCATAATGGGCACAGTGGGCATACAGACCTGGGAACTCAGCACAGGGATGGTAGGAATGAATTGCCAATCACATGGCAGCAACTCAATGCATTTAGGCATCTAGTTGTGGTGAAGACAACTTGCTGAAGTTCAAACTGAGTATCAGAATGGGGAAGAAAGGGGATTAAAGTGACTTTGAACGTGGCATGGTTGTTGGTGCCAGACGGGCTGATCTGAGTATTTCAAAAACTGCTGATCTCCTGGGATTTTCACACACAACCATCTCCAGGGTTTACAGATAATGGTCCGAAAAAGAGAAAATTTCCAGTGAGTGGCAGTTGTATGGAGGAAAATTCCTTGTTGAGGTCAGAGGTCAGAGGAGAATGGGCAGACTGGTTGGAGATGATAGAAAGGCAACATTAATTTATGTCAATATGGACCAAACAGTAATGGACTGACCATTTGGAAACTCGGGCACTGCCCGAGGGCCCGGGGTCAGTAGGGGGCCCCATGAGATGCCCCTGGTACCTTTTTCATAGGATCTTTTGAGTTTGGGCAAGGACACAGGAGCCCCATGATCCCCTATTGCCCGGGGGCCCCATGAGTTGTCAGTCCGCCCCTGGGACCAAATTCTCTGAGGACTGTTTCTAACACCTTGTTGAATCTATGCCACCAAGAATGAAGGCAGTTCTGAAGGCAAAAGGGGTCCAACCCGGTACCAGCAAGGTGCACCTAATAAAGTGACCAATGAGTGTATACAGTATGTAAAGCACGGTGTAAACTGACTGCTATATAGGTACCTGTAATATTAATAATTTCCTCTCTTCCAGTGATCACTCAGACTGTACATTATAAATATGTAGCAAGTCAGGGGCTGATCTGTGTCAAACATTTGTGCACACAGCTAAGAATGGTGTAGACATAATGATTTATATGGTTGTGTTGCCCCAGTCCAGGATTTTGATGGTGACCCTGGATGATGGCTGAGCAAAGAAAGCTCCATCCTTCTGGAGAGAAAATCAGATAATGGCTTTGCCATTGGGAGCGCTGCAACACATGAGATCTCTTACATATTACATAGCAACATGGGAGAAATATCTGATGATAGGTCAACTTTAAAGTAAATCCAGTATTTTGCCCAAAGAGACAGTCAACCTGAAGCCCTGTAAGCTCGTTCCCGTTCCTTAATGTACATGGAGTTGTCCTTTAGGTCTGATTGCCTTCTGGTCCATAACAAGTCAGTCCTCCTCTGCCCCCACCGCTCTGGGCCCTCCGTGCCTGTGCGATCGCAGCGTGTCCCCACCGCTCTGGGCCCTCCGTGCCTGTGCGATCGCAGCATGTCCCCACCGCTCTCTGCCCTCCGTGCCTGTGCGATCGCAGCGTGTCCCCACCGTTCTGGGCCCTCCGTGCCCGTGCGATCGCAGCGTGCCCCCACCGCTCTGGGCCCTCCGTGCCCGTGCGATCGCAGCGTGCCCCCTCTGCTCTGGGCCCTCCGTGCCCGTGCGATCGCAGCGTGCCCCCACCGCTCTGGGCCCACCATGCCTGTGCGATCCCAGCGTGCCCCCACCGCTCTGGGCCCTCAGTGCCTGTGCGATCGCAGAGTGCCCCCACCGCTCCGGGCTCTCCATGCCTGTGCGATCCCAGCGTGCCCCCACCGCTCTGGGCCCACCGTGCCCGTGCGATCGCAGCGTGCCCCCACCGCTCTGGGCCCTCCGTGCCCGTGCGATCGCAGCGTGCCCCCACCGCTCTGGGCCCACCGTGCCCGTGCGATCCCAGCGTGCCCCCACCGCTCTGGGCCCTCAGTGCCTGTGCGATCGCAGCGTGCCCCCACCGCTCGGGGCTCTCCGTGCCTGTGCGATCCCAGCGTGCCCCCACCGCTCCGGGCCCTCCGTGCCTGTGCGATCCCAGCGTGCCCCCACCGCTCTGGGCCCTCAGTGCTTGTGCGATCGCAGCGTGCCCCCACCGCTCTGGGCCCTCAGTGCCTGTGCGATCGCAGCGTGCCCCCACCGCTCCGGGCACTCCGTGCCTGTACGATCGCAGCGTGCCCCCACCGCTCTGGGCCCTCCGTGCCTGTGCGATCGCAGCGTGCCCCCACCGCTCCGGGCACTCCGTGCCTGTGCGATCCCAGCGCGCCCCCACCGCTCTGGACCCTCCGTGCCTGTGCGAACGCAGCGCGCCCCCACCGCTCTCGGCCCTCCGTGCCTGTGCGATCGCAGCGTGCCCCCACCGCTCTGGGCCCTCCGTGCCTGTGCGATCGCAGCGCGCCCCCACCGCTCTGGGCCCTCCGTGCCTGTGCGATCGCAGCGCGCCCCCACCGCTCTGGGCCCTCCGTGCCTGTGCGATCGCAGCGTGCCCCCACAGCTCTGGGCCCTCCGTGCCTGTGCGATCGCAGCGTGCCCCCACCGCTCTGGGACCTCCGTGCCTGTGCGATCCCAGCGTGCCCCCACCGCTCTGGGAACTCCGTGCCTGTGCGATCCCAGCGTGCCCCCACCGCTCTGGGCCCTCCGTGCCTGTGCGAACGCAGCGTGCCCCCACCGCTCTGCGCCCTCCGTGCCTGTGCGATCCCAGCGTGCCCCCACCGCTCTGGGCCCTCCGTCCCTGTGTGATCCCAGCGTGCCCCCACCGCTCTGGGCCCTCCGTGCCTGTGCGACCCCAGCGTGACCCCACCGCTCTGGGACCTCCGTGCCTGTGCGATCCCAGTGTGCCCCCACCGCTCTGGGCCCTCCGTGCCTGTGCGAACGCAGCGTGCCCCCACCACTCTGCGCCCTCCGTGCCTGTGCGGCGTAGTAATTGACACGCTAAGTGAGAGTCTTGAGCTTGTTTAGCTAATGGGCAGCGGCAGGAACACACCTTCTGCTATCAATTAAAAGGGTTCAAATCAGTCAAAACATCCGCCATCCCATTAATCACTTCCCTTTAAACACCAATAAAACGTCAGGGGGATTAGATGTGCCTCGTACCTCCTGTAGCCAATCGCCTTGATTCGTTGAAAGTCCGCCACACCCCGCTGGCCACGCCTCCATCCTAGATTGCTGTGTTTAGGAGTATCAATTTCACACCTTTGTGCTTTCAAAGCTCCATAAAATGGTGTGAAATGTAAACTGAGAGTTGGCCTCCTTCCACCTGGCTCCTCTGGTCTAGTACTGGTTTTTTAAAAGGGACCATGCTGCTACAGCTAAAAGAAAAAAAACGCTGGCTCATAAAGGATGATGTCTGATGGGCACCTTTCCAATGGTCTCATTTTTGGTTTATTGAAGATCCAGAGCTGGATTGTCCACAAGGCAACCTAGGCAAGAGCCAAGGGCCCAGTCAGTGTTGAAGGGATCCAACTACAACCTTCAGTAAACCAGGTGGATGGAACCGTTGGTCAAGGCTGTACACTTTAAAAGAAAGGATTCACTTGCCTTGCTGGTGTCTGATAGAAATGAGCTTGGACGTCCTCCAAAGTCATCTCCAACCTGAACTCTGAACTCCAACATTTTTGTACTCCAATGAGCTGTGGGCCAGGTCAGGGTTTGGGGTGGGGAATGACTCTGTTCATTGGAGTACAAAAATGATGGAGTTCAGAGTTCATGTTAGAGAGGAGTTCAGAAAAGGCCCAAGCTCATCTCTGGTATCTGATGGAATGGACCATACCATTTCAAGCAATTAAAAAAAAAATCCACCATCCCATTAATCACTTCCCTTTAAACACCAATAAAACATCAGGCGGATTAGATGTGCCACGCACCTCCTGTAGCCAATCGCCTTGACTCGTTGAGCGTCCGCCACACCCCACTGGCCATCCTAGATTGCTGTGTTTAAGAGTATCAATATCACACCTTTGTGCTTTCAAAGCTCCATAAAATGGTGTGAAATGTAAACTGAGAGTTGGCCTCCTTCCACCTGGCTCCTCTGGTCTAGTACTGTTTTTTTTTTTTAAAGGGACCATGCTGCTACAGCTAAAAGAAAAAAAATGATGGCTCATAAAGGATGATGTCTGATGGGCACCTTTCCAATGTCAAATTTTTGGTTTATTGAAGATCCAGAGCTGGATTGTCCACAAGGCAACCTAGGCAAGAGCCAAGGGCCCAGTCAGTGTTGAAGGGATCCAATTACAACCTTCAGTAAACCAGGTGGATGGAACCATTGGTCAAGGCTGTACACCATCCCGGCACTTTAAAAGAAAGGATTCGCTTCCCTTGCTGGTCTCTGATAGAAATGAGCTTGAACGTCCTCCAAAATCATCTCCAACCTGAACTCTGAACTCCGACATTTTTGTACTTCATTGAGCTACGGGTCGGGTCGGATCGGGTCAGGGTTTGGGGTGGGGAATGACTGTTCATTGGAGTACAAAAATGATGGAGTTCAGGGTTCATGTTAGAGAGGAGTTCGGAGAAGGCCCAAGCTCATCTCTGGTATCTGATGGAATGGACCATACCATTTCAAGCAATTAAAATGGAGGGGGGGGGAGCATTTTTGTACCTATTAACCTTATCAATGTATACTGAAGGGAAGCCAGGGCCAAAGCTTAAGCAGATCAAACATGATACCCATGGATGCAGGAAAGAAAATCACTTGATTCCCCCATTAACACAGTCAGTGTTGATGGGGGAATCCCTCCTGCAACGCCGGCAGGGTGCCTTCCATGCCAGAAGAATACAATGATCACTGCTAGTGGCTATATCCGCCGGCAGTGATCAAAAGAAAAGAACCCAACAGGATGGTAGTCAACCGATGGATCGCATTCAGTACAACCATCCTGCCCATAGATGGATAGAATCTTGGCTGGTCCCTGCTGAACCGGTCAAGATTCGATCGACTCCACTCACTGCCATAATGCATGCCAATCAGGGGCGGACTGACAACTCATGGGGCCCCCAGGCAACATGGGAATCATGGGGCCCCTGTGTCCTTGCCCAAAGTCAAAAAATCCTTATTGGTAGGTGGGTAAGGGGTGGGACCAAGGACAGTGCTCAGAGGTGGGTAGGGGGTGGAGTCAAGGAGTGACTCCGCAGGGGAGGGAGTACCTGCATCTATTCTCTGAGAAAAGAAAGCCCTGCCCAGACGGAGTCAAGGAATGATTCCGCCGGAGAGGGAGTACCTGCATCTATTCTCTGAGAAAAGAAAGCCCTGCCCAGGAGGAGTCAAGAAGTGACTCCACAGGGGAGGGAGTACCTGCATCTATTTTCTGAGAAAAGAAAGCCCTGCCCAGGAGGAGTCAAGGAGTGACTCCACAGGGGAGAGAGTACCTGTATCTATTCTCTGAGAAAAGAAAGCCCTGCCCAGGCAGAGTCAAAGAGTGACTTTGCAGGGGAGGGAGTACCTGTATCTATTCTCTGAGAAAAGAAAGCCCTGCCCAGGAGGAGTCAAAGAGTGACTTTGCAGGGGAGGGAGTACCTGCATCTATTCTCTGAGAAAAGAAAGCCCTGCCCAGGAGGAGTCAAGGAGTGACTCCACAGGGGAGAGAGTACCTGTATCTATTCTCTGAGAAAAGAAAGCCCTACCCAGGAGGAGTCAAGGAGTGACTCCACAGGGGAGAGAGTACCTGCATCTATTCTCTGAGAAAAGAAAACCCTGCCCAGGAGGAGTCAAGGAGTGACTCCACAGGGGAGAGAGTACCTGTATCTATTCTCTGAGAAAAGAAAGCCCTGCCCATAACAGAAGGTCCATACGGCTCTGACGCTGGGGGCAAAAACCTCAAAAGATCCTGTGCATTGCCCCCATGACACACATTGATCGCAAGCGCAATTCTCTGCAGGCGTCATTGCAAACATTTAGTACATGCACATTAATTCTTATCTCATGGTTGCTGCAATTACTTTTTGCAAAGGTGGACTGTTCCTTTAAATCCTTTACTACAGTGATCGGGTCACCAGGATCCATCAACACCCAGGAGAGGTTTTCCACGGAGTATCCCACAATGTATATTTGCATTAGGAAGAAGCGTTATTGCGCCCAATTACCCCTGAAGATAACAATCCCATTTACTTACTTTATAAAAGCGAACAAGCAGACCACAGTGGAGATCTCAGGGACAACGCTGGGCCCACAAAGAATGAACGGAGTTCCGGCGGTATGGACAATAAAGGTGGAAAGATCGCTCTTTAAAATTGTTCAAACAGCCCATGTTTGCGCTTGCAGCAACATCAGTTAACTCCTTCAGCCCTTATCAAGAAGAACATGGTGTGGGAAAGTGTGCGGGGAAGTGTGCGGGGAAGTGTGGCTAAGTGGTTAGCACTTCCACCACTTTCAAATCCCAACCATGGCACCACTTGCCTGGTGTTTGCATGTTCTCCCTGTGACTGTGTGGGTTTCCTCCGGGTACTCCAGCTTTCTCCCACACTCCAAAGACATGCATGTAAGTTAATTGGCTCCTCTTTAAATTGGCCCTAGTATGTGTATGTATGAATATAAGTTAGGGACCTTAGATTGTACGCCCCTTGAGGGTCAGCCACCTACCCTCCAGAGGATTCCCCCCCCCCATTTTTTGCAATACGGTCCGGGGGGACCAGATATAGTGAATGCAGGGTCCAGGGAGACCTAATATAGTGAATGCAGGGTCCGGGGAGACCAGATATAGTGAATGCAGGGTCCAGGGAGACCGGATATAGTGAATGCAGGGTCCGGGGAGACCGGATATAGTGAATGCAGGGTCCAGGGAGAGCGGATATAGTGAATGCAGGGTCCAGGGAGACCGGATATAGTGAATGCAAGGTCCGGGGGGACCAGATATAGTGAATGCAGGGTGCAGGGACAGCGGATATAGTGAATGCAGGGTGCGGGAAGACCAGATATAGTGAATGCAGGGTGCTATGAAAAAAATAATAACATAACAGACAGGTTTCAATACAATATATAGCTGAATAAAATGTTCCTGTAAACTGGCACTAATGTACAAGACACACTGTGATTGGAGGAGGGGAGATCACATGTATCCACTCCTTCAATCACAAAACACCTTGCATCCATTGAAAAAAAAACAGTGGCATCTTGTGGCAGAAAAGAGGTACTACAGAAGAAATCTTTTTTTTTTTCTTTGTAATTGTACTTAGCCTGACTATAAAAAAAAAATGAAAGGTTAAGTTGTGCTATAAAAATAGATAACATTACCGACAGGTTTAATTACATGCAATATATTATTGAATAAAATGTTCCCGTGAACTGGCGCTAATGTGGATTTATTTTCACGGTTTCAAGACAATCTCCAAGAGGCTTTCTTGTTAAATGTTTATCTTCTCAAACCAGACAGTAATTAAAGTCTGTTTTTATCGCAGTCCTCTTCGGTCACATTCAAATTAATCTGCTGAAGGATATTAGTGCATTACATCATCGAAGGTTCCTTCTGACAACCCGGCTCTGTCAATAATCTGTCTACATTGGATTTAATGATAGAAGAAGGTGCTACTTTTCTTCAATCTGATTACATTGTATCAGCCCCATAAATAAAAAACCCTCTAAATGCTACGTCAATCAGGTGAAGGGATATTGATAGTGATTTATCAAAGAATCACTAGTGATTAGGGCATCATATGGATCGCTGGAAGAACAGTAATACATTAGGAACAATTGAAGGAACATCAATATTGATTTTAGACACAGGGCAATCCAATCACATGTCACTCTTCACTTCCCTTTAAAAAAAAACACATATGTGAATTCTGCTTAACTCTGCAGGTCATCTGATCTTATAGCTGTATGGAACACAAAAGCCAAAATATATTACAGCTTACTAATCATTAGATGTGGTGGTTGCATTTGTTTTCTTTTTTAAGACTTTT
This sequence comes from Staurois parvus, assembly GCF_062004578.1. NCBI lineage: Eukaryota > Metazoa > Chordata > Amphibia > Anura > Ranidae > Staurois > Staurois parvus. The sequence continues at coordinate 3,797,549 of NW_028319909.1, read as the reverse complement.
TTCCCTCTGTTTTAAACTGGTGATCTGGCCAGGAACACCCCTCCTGTAT
>NW_028319909.1:3770000-3792500 GCF_062004578.1 Staurois parvus | reverse complement strand
TTAGGTGTTTACAAACATTTAGGGTGACCCTTTCAAATGATGGCAGTCAGGTATTAACAAAAGTATGTGGAGACCCTTCCAAATGATGGCCATCAGGAGTTTTCAAAAGTATGTGGAGATCCCTCCAAATGATGGCAATCAGGTGTTTTCAAAAGTATGTGGAGAACCCTCCAAATGATGGCAATCAGGTGTTTTCAAAAGTATGTGGAGACCCCTCCAAATGATGGCAATCAGGTGTTTTCAAAAGTATGTTGAGACCCCTCCAAATTATGGCAGTCAGATATTTACAAAAGTATGTGGAGACCCCTCCAAATGATGGCAATCAGGGGTTTTCAAAAGTATGTGGAGACTTCTCCAAATTATGGCAATCATGTGTTTACAAAAGTATGTGGAGACCCCTCCAAATGATGGTAATCAGGTGTTTTCAAAAGTATGTGGAGACCCCTCCAAATTATGGCAATCATGTGTTTACAAAAGTATGTGGAGACCCCTCCAAATGATGGCGGTCAGATATTTACAAAAGTATGTGGAGACCCTTCCATATGATGGTGGTTAGGTGTTTACAAAAGTTTAGGAAGACCCTTTCAAATGATGGCAGTCAGGTGTTTACAAAAGTATGTGGAGACCCCTCCAAATTATAGCAATCAGGTGTTTCCAAAAGTATGTGGAGACCCCTCCAAATGATGGCAATCAGGTGTTTTTTGAAAAGTATGTGGAGACCCCTCCAAATGATGGCGGTCAGGTGTTTCCAAAAGTATGTGGAGACCCCTCCAAATGATGGTGGTTAGATATTTACAAAAGTATGTGGAGACCCTTTCATATGATGGTGGTTAGGTGTTTCCAAAAGTATGTGGAGACCCCTCCAAATGATGGCAATCAGGTATTTACAAAAGTATGTTGAGACCCTTCCAAATGATGGCTATTAGGTATTTCCAGAAGTATGTGGAGATCCCTCCAAATGATGGCAATCAGTTGTTTCCAAAATTATGTGGAGACCCCTCCAAATGATGGCAATCAGGTGTTTCCAAAAGTATATCGAGACCCCTCCAAATGATGGTGGTTAGATATTTACAAAAGTATGTGGAGACCCTTCCATATGATAGTTGTTAGGTGTTTACAAAAGTTTAGGGAGACCCCCTCCAAATGATGGTGGTCAGGTATTTACAAAAGTATGTTAAAACCCTTCCAAATGATGGCAGTCAGGCATTTCCAGTGAAGGATACTGTTAATGCCACAGCAAAGACTTTTCAGACAATTGTGCTCTTCCAACATTTTGGTAACAGCTTGGGGATGGTCCTTTTCTGCTCCAGCTTGAATTTGTCCCTGTGTACAATGCCAACTCCATAAAGACATGGTTTGATGAGTTTGATGTAGAGGTACTTGAGTGTCCTGCACAGAACTCTGACCTCAACCCAACTGAACATCTTTGGGGTGAACTGGAAAGCCATTTGTGATCTAGGTCTTCTAATCAAATATCACCTGACCTCACAAATGGGCACAAATTCCAACAGACACCCTCCAAAATCATGTGGGAGTATTGAAGGCTCTTGTAGCCTCAAAGCAGAACAACTCCCTATTAACACCCATTATTTTGGAATGAGATCACCAACAAGCTCAGGTAGGTGTGATGGTCAGGTGTCCACCAACATTTGGCCATATATTGTGCTGTTATTCTACTGCGCTGTGTACTTCTCTAGAGATGTTCACCAAGCTGTCTTTATTAGTCCCTTAGGAGATCAGCTGGAGACGTTGAGAATTCAGCCTTCAGATCCTAAGCGTCTCTTCCATACTTATAAACATAAATAAGTAGCCCATCCGTCATCCATCCATCATCTTCCATCACAGCTTGGATGAACAGCCCTATTTCCTATCTGTAATAACATTTCCTCCAGAGGATGTGAGTTCTTCATCTTTTGTGTCATCCTGATACTCCTAAAGAGGAATTATAATCTGTATGCAGTAATCATATATTTGGAGTTATCATTACCTCATGGCTGAATGGGACTTCCACAGATTGGCATCTTTGCTGTACCCTATTTCCATTCCTGCATTTACAGGCTTGTAGATCCTCTTGTGGCTGTCTGCAGTTACTCCTCAAATAGCAAGTCCATCAGTGAGATCTCAGCTGCATCATCAATTGTTCTTGATTATCAGATCTGTCTTCAGTCAGTCAGACCTCAATGTCTTCAGTCAGTCAGACCTCAATGTCTCCAGTCAGTCAGACCTCATTATCTTCAATCAGTCAGACCTCACTCTCTTCAGTCAGTCAGACCTCACTCTCTTCAGTCAGTCAGACCTCGATGTCTTCAGTCAGTCAAACCTCATTGTCTTCAACCAGTCAGACCTCACTCTCTTCAGTAAGTCAGACCTCGATGTCTTCAGTCAGTCAAACCTCATTGTCTTCAACCAGTCAGACCTCACTCTCTTCAGTCAGTCATACCTCAATGTCTTCAGTCGGTCAAACTTTATTGTCTTCAATAAGTCAGACCTCACTCTCTTCAGTCAGTCAGACCTCAAAGTCTTCAGTCAGTCAGACCTCACTCTGTTCAGTCAGTCAGACCTCAATTTCTTCAGTCAGTCAGACCTCAATGTCTTCAGTCAGTCAAACCTAAATATCTGCAAACAATCGGAAATAACTATTTTCAGTTTCACCTCACAATTTTCAATCAATCAAACCTCACTGTCATCAGCCAGTCAGACCTCATTGGTCTTGTATTGCAAGAGAAGTAGTAGAGAAGTAGTAGAGAAGTAGTAAAGAAGTAGTAGAGAAGTAGTAAATAAGTAGTGGAGAAGTAGTAGAGAAGTAGTAGAGAAGTAGTAAAGAAGTAGTGGAGAAGTAGTAGAGAAGTAGTAAAGAAGTAGTGGAGAAGTAGTAGAGAAGTAGTAAAGAAGTAGTAAAGAAGTAGTATAGAGAAGTAGTAAAGAAGTAGTGGAGAAGTAGTAGAGAAGTAGTAAAGAAGTAGTAAAGAAGTAGTATAGAGAAGTAGTAAAGAAGTAGTAGAGAAGTAGTAAAGAAGTAGTGGAGAAGTAGTAGAGAAGTAGTAAAGAAGTAGTAAAGAAGTAGTATAGAGAAGTAGTAAAGAAGTAGTGGAGAAGTAGTAGAGAAGTAGTAAAGAAGTAGTAAAGAAGTAGTATAGAGAAGTAGTAAAGAAGTAGTAGAGAAGTAGTAAAGAAGTAGTATAGAGAAGTAGTAAAGAAGTAGTAGAGAAGTAGTAAAGAAGTAGTAGAGAAGTAGTAAAGAAGTAGTATAGAGAAGTAGTAGAGAAGTAGTAAAGACGTAGTATAGAGAAGTAGTAAAGAAGTAGTAGAGAAATAGTAAAGAAGTAGTATAGAGAAGTAGTAAAGCAGTAGTAGAGAAGTAGTAAAGAAGTAGTATAGGGAAGTAGTAAAGAAGTAGTAAGGAAGTAGTAGAGAAGTAGTAAAGAAGTAGTATAGAGAAGTAGTAAAGAAGTAGTAGAGAAGTAGTAAAGAAGTAGTAGAGAAGTAGTAAAGAAGTAGTAGAGAAGTAGTAAAGAAGTAGTAGAGAAGTAGTAAAGAAGTATAAGAGAAGTAGTAGAGAAGTAGTAGAGAAGTAGTAGAGAAGTAGTAGATAAGTAGAAAAGAAGTAGTAAAGAAGTAGTAGAGAATTCCTACTCCATAGCTGTGTAGAGCTGGAAGCAAAGCTTACATGTGAAATGAGGATAAATGGCTGCCAGGGCTTACCTTTAATTTCAGTGTGCCCAATCATACACAGACCTCGTACATACCAATTTAACTAGAAGGCACATTACCACCCCCCAACCAGCCCACCACAATGCTTGGTGACGTTCCTGAGCACCGCTGTATGGAAAGGGAAGGGGCTGTATGTTCCTGGGCGCTCTGGGGACTATGGATGCACTTTGCAGGGACACACAGGGTATGTCCAGGGCCCCATGGTGCCTTAGTTCCTGCAACTGTGCTGATTTAGAATGTTTCCTGCGACCAACGGCTCCGCGTAATATTTATACATATATACTGCAAAAAAGTCCTGGATTCTTTCTTGGATACACAGAATATAACTGGATATAACATTTATAGGGAAAGCTGATCCAGGGAATATCCGATTGCCTCTCAGGGGATCAGGAAGGAATTTTTAACCTGCAGGAGCAGATTGGATCGTGCTATGCTGGGTTTTTTTTTGCCTTCCTCTGGATCAACTGTGGGATGAAGGATTATATATTTTTTTTTAATGGTTTAACTGGATGGACTTTTGTTTTTTTTCAGCCAGACTAACTATGTAACTGCACTGTAAACACACGGGGCCTCTTGTTTCTTCTAATCAGAATTTACAGTGTGAAATAACACCACATGCCAGACCATTGTTTTGTTTCCCCCCCTTCCAGTCCGGACACTTTCACCCCCTTCCAGTCCAGACACTTTCACCCCCTTCCAGTCCGGACACTTTCACCCCCTTCCAGTCCGGACACTTTCACCCCCTTCCAGTCCAGACACTTTCCCCCACTTCCAGTCCAGACACTTTCCCCCACTTCCAGTCCGGACACTTTCACCCCCTTCCTGTCCAGGTCAATTTTCAGCTTTCAGCGCTATCACACTTTGAATGACAATTGCGCGGTCATGCAACACTGTACCTATATGAATGTTTTAGCATTTTTTTGAGACAGATAAAACTATATTTTGGTGGTATTTATTCACCACTGGGATTTTTATTTTTTTGCTATAAAAATTAAAAAGTCCAAATATTTTGAAAAAAAAGTCTTTTTCTTATAAAAAAAAATTTCTCTTCATAAATCTTGGCCAAAATGTATTCATCTATCTTTTTAGTAAAAAAAATAACAAATTAGTTTATAACCAAAAATTATAATTTTTAAAAACATGTTTTTACATTTTTATGTTTTATATTGTTTTTTTTTTTTTTTTACCCCATGGTGACACTGTACAACTTGTGGGGGGTGATGAAGATTTTTTTTCTTTTTTTACACTGATTGCTTTTACACCCATAAAGGCTGTAAAAGCAGTAACTTCTCCTTCTCTCTGGCTGCACTCTTGCAGCCATTGAGAAATACTGTGTGAGCTGTGATTGGTCACAGCTTGTCACATGGTACTTGACTACTATAGCCCTGTACCATGTGACCTCTGTGATCATTCACAGATTTCACTAGTAGTAAGCAATGATGTCAGGAAGTGACATCTTGTTTACTACCAGGGGCGGACTGACCATTTGGGAACTCGGGCACCGCCTGAGGACCCGGGGTCAGTAGGGGGCCCCATGAGATGACCCTGGTACCTTTTCATAGGCTTTTTTGTGTGTGGTATGAGTGTGGGCGAGGACACAGAGGCCCCATGATCCCCTGTTGCCCGGGGGCCCCATGAGTTGTCAGTCCACCCCTGTTTACTACTATTCATGTGATCACTGATTGGCCAATCAGTGATCACATGAATCAGGACCTCACACAGAGGTGCCATACAGACACAGCGGGCACCAGTGATCAGTGAAATTTTCCCTTATATTTGGTGACCAGTAAGAGACGGACTGCCCTACATTGGTGGTCATTGGCAGAAGGGCCCCAATTACAATGGTGGTCATTTAGAAAGGGGCCCCATTACATTTTACATTAGTGGTCAGTGGAGAGAATGCCATACACTGGTAATAAGTGAAATACTCCCTTTACGTTTGTGGCCAATAGGAGAAGGATTTCCTGACATTGGCGGCCATTGGCAGAATGGCTCCCTCACAATGGTGGTCATTTAAAGAGGGACCCTATTACATTAGTGGTCAGTGGGGAGAATACCACCTTTCACTAGCAATAATTGAAATGCTCCTTTACCTTGGTGGCCAATAGGAGAAGGACTTCCATGCATTGGCGGTCATTGGCAGAATGGCCCCCTTCCAATGATGGTCATTTGAAGAGGAACCCCATTACATTGGTAGTCAGTGGGGAGAATGTCCCCCTTACATTGGTAATCAGTGAACTACTCCTTTACATTGGTGACCAGTAAGAGAAGGACAGCCTTACATTGGTGGTCATTAGCAAAAGGGCCCCTGTAAAAGGGTGATTATTTGGAGAGGGGCACCATTACATTAGGGTTAGTAGGAAGAATGTCCCCTGTATGCAAGGATGTCCACTGTCATTGGTGCCAGTGGTTACATATTTGAGAGGCAGATAATACTCATCACTCAAGAAACCTCTAGCAACCTCTGGAGCAGGGGCGGACTGACCATTTGGAAACTCGGGCACTGCCCGAGGGCCTGGGGTCAGTAGGGGGCCCCATGAGATGCCCCTGGTACCTTTTTCATAGGCTTTTTTGAGTTTGGGCAAGGACACAGGGGCCCCATGATCCCCTATTGCCCAGGGGCCCCATGAGTTGTCAGTCCGCCCCTGCTCTGGAGGAACCCTGGCAAAGAAAGACTGGCTTAGATACTATGTGGCAGGTCCCATCATTTCCTTCTGTAGGGTGTGAGTATAGTCAAAATTACATAACTGGCCCCAACAATAGCAGTTTTCATTCTCTTCAATAGAAAAATAATAATCTGAATTGTGAGAAATTCAACATAAAACTTCCAGAATAAAATACTGGCACAAATACATACAGGAGCCTGCCAACCATTCCAAATGTATAAGCACAGGGTAAGCAATGGGACATTTGTAGATTGTAGAATTCCAAGACACAATTCAGGTCTGAGACGGATACACAAAGAGCGGAATCATCCAGCGGAAGAGAATCTCCACTGAGAACGTTTATTACATATTCTAATGAGCCTCCTGGGACTTAGCCTTGTTTACACAGTTCAGTTCATTGTGTGCTTTCACTATCGCTGTTTCTGTGAACATCCTGAGAGGTTCAAGTTGGGATCCATGAGATTAAAGGGGACCTGCTATGACAGGACTATCCGCATAGGCAGTGAAAACTTCAGTTTAGAAATTGCTAGTGCTCTGTAATGCTCATCCTCTAGCTTTAGTGAGCCAGTAACCTGGAAGATGTGTGTAGCCACCAATGTCGAAATCTCCCACCTCATGATTACTATAGGCCACCAGCAGTATGGAGAAGTGCCTATGCTACTACCGATGATATGTTTCCATCCTCTCATTGTGATCCAACAAATTCACTACTTAGTGGTCACTGATCCATCACAAATATGCAGAATGGGGTTCCCGACTTCATCAGCTGAATTGTTCCAGGTCAAAAACTTGCTATGTAGAAGAACAAGAGGATCATAAATTCAATACTTAGTGGTCACTGATACATCACAAATATGCAGAATGGGGTTCCCGACTTCATCAGCTGCATTGTTCCAGGTCAAAACCTTGCTATGTAGAAGAACAAGAGGATCATAAATTCACTACTTAGTAGTCACTGATCCATCACAAATATGCAGAATGGGGTTCCCGACTTCATCAGCTGCTTTGTTCCAGGTCAAAACCTTGCTATGTTGAAGAACAAGAGGATCAGAATGACAACCACACAAGTACCGCCCTCTAAGTTAGCTAGATTTGTTGTTTTTCTTAGAGGCTGTGTAGGAGCCCTCCTACCTTTCCAGACACTGGAGAACTTTCTTGAAGAGGGGTAGAGGAGGGGAGGAGGCCCAGATCTGCATGTTTGAGGGACCTTGGCCAATTCCATAGCAGGAAGCTGGACACTGTTACCAAGGCAAACCTCAAATATGGCAGAGCCTGGGGAACAAGGGGAGTCAGAAGGAAGGATGAATGAGAGGAAGGCAGGAGTGTGGAGCTTGGGAGGGGGCCCCAGGGAGGAGAGCCTACCTATAGGCTGGTTGCTGGACAGGAGTATCTCCATTGCTCAAAGTAGGAGTTAGCGCAGTGAAAGGCCTGAAAGCAGCTACCAACCCACCATGCTGACAGCACAGTGTGAGTTCTCCTACACCCCCTGGGCCAGATAAGGAGAGAGGATGGTCAGGTGCAATAACCAACTAGTTCTCATCCGGGACTGCTTAACTGCAAGCTTCTGGGACCTCTTGCTTAGGAATACCCTCAGTACAGCTGGTTGGAGAGGAGGATTCATTTGGGGTCTGAGGAGGTACACTAAAAAGGGACTACAGCTCTCTGTAAAGAGACACTGCTATATTTTTACTAGTTTACATTTTTGTACATAGTTGCTAAGAATTTCATCCTCAAGTTCTACAGTTCCTTGGGCATCCCATACACCCCTAGGCTCCATCCAAGTTGTTACCCCCGAATAAAAACAACTAAAAAAAAACATCTCTAGGACAGTTTACTGACTTTGAAGGTACAAATGTGGAAAATGCATGTTGCCTGGTGTGCAGAGCTTAGGGGAACCCAAACCAAACCCAGCGGCACTCAAGAGGGTAGTTCTACACACATATAGTATCATCTCCATGATGGGTTCCGATTAAACATTTTTTTAAAACTGGCATGTATACAAAAAGGTCATCACTAAGGGGGAACCACTAGATGAAGGTGCACCTTATTACAGAAAGTTCATGTGAGACTTTTTGGTAAGTGGTGTCACAAGTCATTGGCTTGGTGGCTACGTACATAACACGAACATCCTTTCCCACTTGAGTGGCTTCCCTTTGAGCACATCTTGTTTATTCTGAGGAAGGAAGCCACAAAAACCTCGAATGGATTTTAGTGAAGATCCTTGATGGTTCCAAAAATATTTTAAAATCTGCACATTAAAAGTTTTATAAACCTACAGGAATTCTTGCAAAGATGGCGGGTCAGTATTTAAGAGCACACTTCTCATTAAAAAAAAAATAACTGCTTGTACTGTAGCTTTTCATAATTTCCACTGTTTTTGATTCCTTTTTCCTCCCACATGTTCCCAAACATTTGTTAGTATATCTAGCAGTAGTTAATCACAATTAACTGGACTTGTTCTGTAATGTTGAAGATGTTTTGTAGCTTCTTCAAACCATGTTTTCCGTTCTAATGAGTGTCAGGAACATAGTCCAACACACTGTATGTATCCACTGAGGTAACTCTGATACATTAATCCAATCTCCGTGGCATATGTCAAGTCTTAGGTTGATTTTCCAAGAACAGGACTACTCTAGATTGTAGTCGTTAGTCATATTCAACCAGACTTTCATGTTAAAGACATTTCGTAACTCCTCCAAGCCACATCTTCAGTTCTAATGAGTGTCGGGAATTAGAGAGGGAGGGAGAGAGAGAGGGAGAAAGGGGGGGAGAAAGGGAGGAGAGAGAGAGAGGGGGGAGAGAGAGGGAGATGAGAGAGAAAGGGAGATAGAGTTAGGAAGAAGGAGAGGGAGGGAGACAGAGGGAGGGGGGAGAGAGAGAGGGGGGGGAGAGAGGGGGGAGAGAGAAAGAGGGGGGAGGGAGAGAGTGCGAGAGGGAGGGAGAAAGAGAGGGGAGGAGAGAGAGGGGGGGAGGGAAGGAGAGAGAGAGAGAGAGAGGGAGAGGAGAGGGAGAGAGAAGGGGAGATAGAGGGGAGGAGAGAGAGGGGGGAGGGAGGGGGGGAAAGAGACAGAGAGAGAGAGAGAGAGAGAGTGAGGAAGAAGGAGAGGGAGGGAGACAGAGGGAGGGAGGGGGGAGGGAGAGGGGGGAGAGAGGGAGAGAGCACAAGAGGGAGGGAGAGAGAGGGAGAGGGGGGGAGGAAGAAGGAGAGGGAGGGGGACAGAGGGAGAGAGGGGGGGGAGAAGAGAGAGAGAGGGAGAGAGGGGGAGAGAGGGAGAGAGGGGGGAGGGAGAGAGGGGGAGAGAGGGAGAGAGCGCGTGAGGGAGGGAGAGAGAGGGGGATAGAGTGGGGAAGAAGGAGAGGGAGGGAGACAGAGGGGGGGAGCGAGAGAGGGGGGGGAGAGGGAGAAGGAGAGGGAGAGAGAGGGGGAGAGAGGGAGGAGAGGGAAGGAGATAGAGGGAGGGAGGGAGGGAGGGAGGGAGAGAGAGGGGGGGGAGAGGGAGAAGGAGAGGGAGAGAGAGGGGGAGAGAGGGAGGAGAGGGAGGGAGGGAGGGAGAGAGAGGGGGGGGAGAGGGAGAAGGAGAGGGAGGGAGAGGGGGGGGAGAGGAAGATAGAGTGAGGAAGAAGGAGAGGGAGGGATGGAGACAGAGGGAGGGAGAGAGAGGAGAGGGAGAGAGAGAGAGGGGGAGAGAGAGAGGGGAGGAGAGAGATGGGAAGAGAGTGCGAGAGGGGGGGGATAGAGTGAGGAAGAAGGAGAGGAGGGAGACAGAGGGGGGGAGATAGAGGGGGGGAGGAAGGGAAGGAGAGAGAGAGGGAGGGAGAGGGGGAGAGAGGGAGAGAGTGCGAGAGGGGGGGAGATAGAGGGAGATAGAGTGAGGAAGAAGGAGAGGGAGGGAGACAGAGGGAGGGGGAGAGCAAGTGAGAGAGAGGGGGGGAGAGAGAGGGAGAAGGAGAGGGAGAGAGAGAGGGGGGGGAAGGGGGGGAGAAGGAGAGAGATAATTTTTTTTCTAAAAAATACACACACTTATTGAACACACTTATTGAACTCTCTCGCTCTCCCATTGGGGGGTGGCATACAATGTTTGTGTTGCTTAGGGCAGCACAAAACCTAAATACACCACTGGCTAGTAGTAGTTAGTCACAATGAACAGGACTTTTTCTGCCATGTTGAAGACATTTTCGTAACTCCTCCAAGCCACATCTTCAGTGCTAAGTTTCGGGAATACACCCCAGCATCTATATAGACAGAAGTAACACAGACACCTTCTTCCTATCAATATGGAATGTGTCAAAGTAGAGGTTATTTGTCCAAGAACAGGATAAGAGGTGAAAACGCTAAAGAACCGTTGTGTTCTAGTCATGTAATCCCATCCTTGGTGTCAGAGGAAAAAGTTATTTTTTGTCCATGAGCACCTTTCCAGCAGGTGATAAACTGATCCTTTCCTTGTGGCAGTTAAAGGCATGTACACTTAAGCCAGCTATATATGGATCAAAATTCAGCTGGTTCAGCAGAGACCGACCGAATTTCAGTCCATGTATGGGCAGGGATATTGTACAGAAGTCGATCTACTGACCAACTTCTGTACAATCACAGTGTCAGATTTTCCTCACTTGATAAATGCTGCTAGCTATAGCTGGCAATACTGATCCATATATTATGATGGCGGGGAAGTCTCATCGCTGACAGAATACAATAGCTTAGCAGGGAGGATTCCCCCATCCACCTCCAATGTATGGATGGGGGATTCAAATCATGAAAGACATTTGGTGGGCATCTTGAGACATTTTTTAAATTACTTTGACAACATGTGTTTGAACCTTGCTAATCTAATTTACTGTCTGTTTTTATTCCCAGAGGACATGAAGACACAATGGCACCAGCACCGGAAGAGAAATATTTATACCTAGCTATATATATTATAACTCTTCTGACAGGCTTTCCAGCCAACCTTCTTGCACTCCATGCCTTAATTCGTAAACTGCGTGTTAAGGCCACTCCGAACGCCATCCTTCTCTTCAACTTGACTATATCAGACCTGTCATTCTTGATTTTCTTGCCTTTCAAGGTAACAGAAATCTTACAAGGCCAATGGACAATGCCATCATTCCTCTGCCCACTTAGTGGACTATTCTACTTCAGCACCATCTACTCCAGCACTTTGTTCCTTACCGCTGTCAGTGTAGAACGGTACCTTGGTGTGGCCTTTCCCCTCAAGTACAAACTGTACCGCAAGCCTAGCTATGCTGCCGCAGTCAGTGGTTTTCTGTGGATCTGCTCGTTTGCTCATTGTAGCATCGTCTACATTACAGAGTACCACCAGGCTTCCAATGCCAGCAACAGACTCACCTGCTATGACAACTTCACGCAAGAGCAGATGAAAGTTCTGCTCCCATTCCGTCTTGAGTTGGGACTCCTCTTGTTTTGCTTTCCTTTCCTCATCACCTGTTTCTGTTACGGAAGTTTCATCAGGATCCTCATATCTTCAACGCACATCCACCGTGAGAAGAAGCAACGAGCCATTGGGTTGGTCCTTACCACCCTGAGTGTGTTTGCTATGTGTTTTGCCCCCTACAACGTCTCTCATGTGGTGGGATTTTTTCAGAAGGAGAACCTCAAATGGAGAGAGAAGGCTTTGCTATTGAGTACATTTAATGCTAGCTTGGACCCCATCATCTTTTACTTCTCCTCCACCGCTGTCCAGAACTCATGCAAGTGCTGCTTGATGAAGCTAAACATTTGCCACCCTAATCCAGCTCCACATAAAATCATGAACAAGGAAAGCATGAAAATGGGACAACCGCAGCTTTCCGACAGCCAGATATATAGTTCCAAAAATTAACCTTTAACTTATTTATTTGTTTAGTGATGCTCTTCCTTTCTGAGAGTTACATTGTAACACTGCTATGTTTACAGTGCCTATAGCCATGGGAAGTGGTGGCTCCTAAACTGGCTAGGAATATGGCGACTTCTATTTTAGTTATGCATATATTGAAATGGGCATGGCAGGGCATGTGATGGCTTATTGGCCTCATATTTAGCTTTGACCAGGAGTCATGTCTGTGCCAGTTGGTATGTTTTCAAATTTTTTTTGCGTTTTTACCTGGGTGTTTTAGAGTTCCCTCAACAATGCAAAAAGTCTGGTGGATTTATTACGTAGCTTCTAAACTCAGTGGCCCTGGAGTATGTGTGATTGTGGCAGCGACAGTAGGCTGTCCTAGGGGAAGAACTGTATACTTATGTGTTGGTGCTCTATGAACATGCAGACTAAAGAAATAAATATGTTTATGTAACTAAGGAAACTGTCAGTATTTTAGAATGTAGTTTTTCTTTTGTGTTCATAACTACCTTATAGTAGATGTAAACCCTAACTGAATGCCATTCAGTTTGTGAACGCATAGTCTATCACACATCATTGCATTGCTTATTAAATTACTTGTTTTCATCTTTTTTCCATCCCTTTTTGTTCATGTTCAAAATGTGTACCTCACTATCATTAAAGGAATGTCCCTTCTTCTTAGTGTGTTGAATGACTTTTGAGTCCAACCTGCAGAGTTTAACCCTCTTATTGGGCCAAGCCAGAACAGACTTTCACACCTCCTGACACATTACAGTACATGACCCTACAATGATTGGCTTAAGGCCAAAGAGTTACCTGGTGTTCTGGTTAGAAATGGTAATGAAACATTTTTTGTAAGTGACAGAAGGCATCAAAGGCCCCCACCCTTTTTCAGGGATGGTAGATCCAGCTTGACGTAAGTGGCCCCTTTCATGCTTCTTGTAGACTAGTTGTCCTATATGTTCAAAATGTGCTCCCAGGGGCGGACTGACAACTCATGGGGCCCTCGGGCAATAGGGGATCATGGGGCCCCTGTGTCCTTGCCCAAACTCAAAAAAGCCTATGGAAAAGGTACCAGGGGCATCTCATGGGGCCCCTTACTGACCCTGGGCCCTCGAGCAGTGCCCGAGTTTCCAAATGGTCAGTCCGCCCCTGTGTGCTCCTCATTGTCTTTGAAATGTCCCTTCTCTGTAAAGTCTAGGAAAAGGGTTGAGTCTGACCTGCAGAGTTTGCCCTTCTATATTGGGCCAAACCATGAACTATGGAAATAGAACAAGGTGGCTTCACAAAGTTCTTGGAAATCAGCATCTGCCTTGACACATTACATGTCCCTACAACGATTAGATTAAGGTGATTGAGTTAATCATGAGGCTTTAACTCTTGGGGATGTTCCTGACACTCATTAGAACCAAGGATGAGCAGCGAAACATATTCAACAATCCAGTACAAGACCAGTTGACCAAGACCTAACAACTATTAGCTATACTATGACTTGGATAGATGAGAACCTTCACAGACATATTGCTAACAAGGCTTGTGCCACACCACCAGATATATTGGACTGATGTTCTGTTTAAAGATGTTAATGTAGTACAACCAATTGAGATGTTATTACTTACAATACATTAAGATGGACATTAGATGGTGGTGGCCTGCCATTCAGGGTCATTCAAATGTTCAGAGCAGCCTTCATGAACTTGTATGCTGAACAACAGGACTCAGCTGATGAGCAGGGTGGTCAGGGACAACATTTTCCAGGAGAGGAAACTTGTGGGCGGGGGCATATAAAAAAACCAAGCCTGGGAGATTGGTTAGGAGAGTGCAGGGAGAAGGAGGTTTGCTGATGGCTGAAGTGCTGAACTAGGCCGTGGAGCCAGGGTTGGAGAAAGAGGAAGAGTGGAAAGAGCCTACTTACCACCCAGCCTGCCACGTTGCCCAGCAGGACAATCTGACAGCAGGAGACCAAGGTCTGAAGACCGTGGACTACCCTGTCTGCAGGGAAAGATGGACTGCTACGATCTGCCGGACTACTTAGATAGGGTGAGAGAGACCCATGCAGCCGCTAACCAAGCAAATACTGACAGTTTGCCACCTCAGCTATCTACCTACACATAGTTGTGAATAATTACATATAGTTGCCCCAGTTTGCGGCCTAGTTCTCACAACTGCCATTGTTGGGATACATCTGCATTACAGTTTATCTTACAGGCTGACCGCAGGACATACAGTTGCAGGCCAGGATACAGCAGTACCAACTGAAACAAATTTCCCGTTTTCAAGAAATCAGCTTTCCTACTACTGTTCATTTTTGCCTTTGATATTCAGAGGGAGTTGTCATTGTCCTTAGACACTTATGCCAATTGTTGCTATTAGTTACTTCAAGCCTGCCCTATGTTTAGTGCTTTAAAGGGGACCCCAGACTAATTCACTACCACCAAGAGCAAAAGTGTTAACTCCCCTTTTTTCTTACTTTCTTTGTGTTGTCATCCTGAGGAACTATATTCCCCACCTCCAGGGGTGGAATGACAACTCATGGGGCCCCCGGGCAATAGGGGATCATGGGGCCCCTGTGTCCTTGCCCACACTCAAAGCACACCCAAAAAAGCCTATAAAAAGGTACAAGGGGCATTTCATGGGGCCCCCTACTGACCCTGGGCCCTTGGGCAATGCCCGAGTGCTCGAATGGTCAGTCCGCTCCTGCCCATCTAAACTCAACTTCATAGCAACTGGGCCCCAACAAGTGCGCAGAAGACACTGTAGTGCTCTTAAAGGGACATTGCTCAATTCCAAATGAGAATTCTCATTACTTCATATCTAATCTGTGTCATCTATTTCTGAGGACCCACAGTGAGTTTATCTGTTTCTTGATAGTTGTTTCTGCCCACTGGTGATTCAGCAGTCCCCTCAGATTGGAGGCAGTGGATTATTTCTGAAAGCAGGCCTGCTAACAGTCATTGTTGCTTTACTGTCATTGTCATTACTTTTGCTCACAATTGCCAAGAGTGATTATATTTACTGCATATATACTGTATCAGTGTCATTTTGTTCTTTTTGACCAAGTTACCTTTAATCCCAATATAAACTTCATATTGGTTTATACTAACTTGTGTGTGAGTCCATTTTACAGTTGTGATTTATTTTGGTCACAAGAGTACAGTGGTGTCAGAAGAGGTTGGGCTTTCAGCAAGAGGCTTAGATTGACAGGGAACCCAAAAATTACTAACAACCCTTAAGGGAGTAGTGCTGCATTAGCATTTTGTTTTACCAACAAATGGTGTCTTTTGGTGTCCCTTCTTCAAGGATGGTAGTTCCAGTTTGCCGTAAGTGGCCTCTTTCATGCTTCTTTTGGACCAGTTGAACTCTTTGCTCCTCATTGTTTTTGAAATAAAGTCTTTTGTAGGAAGACTGGTAAAGCCAGCCATAGATTAGTTGAAAAACGGACAAAATATGTGTTAATTTTTTAATCGTTCGTTCTGCACATCATTAATGTGCCAGCTGCAAAACGCGATTTTCGTACCGTAGCTGAAAGCACCTGATCCAACATGATGGATTTTTTTAGAAAAATGAAACAAATGATTGCACAATTGTATGAACTATTTTTGTTTTCCAGTCAACAGAATGTTCAGTTTTTTTAATTTGAGCTGCAACATTTGCCCTCCTATATTGAGCCAAACCATGAATTATGGAAATAGTACAAGGTGGCTTCACAAATTTCACACCTCCTGAGACATTCCTGGACAAGCATTGTCTGCCTTGACACATTACATGACCCCAGGGTAAGTGACTGAGTTACTCATGAGGCTTTAACTCTTGGGGACGGTCCTGGCACTCATTAGAACCAAAGAAGTCCATTGGATTAGCAATGAAACCTCTTCAACAAGTCCAGCTGACCATGACTAACTACTTTAAGCTTTACTGTGACTTGGATAAACGAGAACCTTCACAGACATATCTCTAACAAGGCTTATATGGCTTATATGATGAGTCAATATCACACCATCAATTATATTGGGCTGATGTTCTGGTTAGAGATGGTAATGAAACATTTTGTGTAAGTGACAGAAGGCATCAAAGGCCCCCACCCTTCTTCAGGGATAGTAGATCCAGCTTGATGTAAGTGGCCCCTTTCATGCTTCTTGTAGACCAGTTGTCCTATATGTTCAAAATGTGCTCCTCATTGTCTTTGAAATGTCTCTTCTTTGTAATGTCTAGCAAAAGCGTTGAGTCTGACCTGCAGAGTTTGCCCTTCTATATTGGGCCAAACCATGAACTATGGAAATAGAACAAGGTGGCTTCACAAAGTTCACACCTCATGTTACATTCTTGGAAATCAACATCTGCCTTGACACATTACATGTCCCTACAAGGATTAGATTAAGGTGATTGAGTTAATCATGAGGCTTTACCTCTTGGGAATGTTCCTAACACTCATTAGAACTGAAGAAGTTCCCTGGATTAGCAATGAAAACTCTTCAACAATACAGAACAAGTCCAGTTAACCATGACTAACTACTTTACTATGACTTGGATAAAGGAGAACCTTCACAGACATATCTCTAACAAGGCTTATATAATGAGTCAATATCACACCATCAATTATATTGGGCTGACGTTCTGGTTAGAATTGGTAATGAAGCATTTTGTGTTAGTGAGAGAAAGCATCAAAGGCTCCCACCCTTCTTCAGGGATGGTAGTTCCAGCTTGACGTAAGTGGCCCCTGCTTCTTCTAGACCAGTTGTCCTATTAGTTCACAATGTGCTCTTCATTTTCTTTGAAATGTCTTTTCTCTGTAATGTGTAGGAAACGTGTTGCGTTTGCCCTTCTATGTTGGGCCAAACCATGAACTATGGAAATAGAATATGCTGGCTTCACAAAGTTCACACCTCCTGTTAGGTTCTTGGAAATCAACATCTGCTTTGACACATTAAATGACCCTACAACAATTAGATTAAGGTGATTGAATTAATCATGAGGCTTTATCTCTTGCGAATGTTCCTAACTACTTTAAGCTTTACTATGACTTGGATAAACGAGAACCTTCACAGACATATCTCTAACAAGACTTATATGATGAGTCAATATCACAGAATCAATTATATTGGGCTGATGTTCTGGTTAGAGATGGTAATGAAGCATTTGGTGTTAGTGACAGAAGGCATCAAAGGACCCCACCCTTCTTCAGGGACTGTAGTTCCAGTTTGACATAAGTGGCCCCTTCCATGCTTCTTGTAGATCAGTTGTCCTATTAGTTCACAATGTGTTCTTCGTTGTCTTTGAAATGTCCCTTCTCCGTAATGTGTAGGAAAAGCATTGAGTCTGACCTGCAGAGTTTGCCATTCTATATTGGGCCAAACCATGAACTATGGAAATAGAACAAGGTAGCTTCACAAAGTTCACACCTCCTGTTAAGTTCTTAGAAATCAACATCTGCCTTGACACATTACATGATCCTACAATTAGATTAAGGTGATTGAGTTAATCATGAGGCTTTACCTCTTGGGGATTTTCCTAACACTCATTAGAACCAAGGAAGTTCCTTGGATTAGCAAGAAAACCTCTTCAGCAATCTAGAACAAGTCCAACTGACCATGACTAAATGATATTAGCTATACTATGAGTTGGATAAATGAGAACATTCACAGACGTATCTCTAACAAGGCTTGTATAATGAGTCAATGTCACACCGCCAGTTCTATTGGGTTGATGTTCTGGTTAACGATCAATAAAGTGTTAACCATATAAGACACGTTCTTGGGTTAGAGCCGAAATGGCCTCCATAATGATACTCTCATCTTAAAGAGCTTGGCTGTCACGCATCTGCAAAACAGGTAAAGCGCAAAATAATCAAATTATCCTGCCAGAACAGGCACATTTACTTGGCATCTCATTCCTGATTGGCTTTTAATGCGGCACTACAGAATAAAACATTTTCCTTCAGCCGACATCGGGCTATTTTTGGAAAAAACAAAAGAGAACAGCTAGGAATTCTAATGCGAGAGACTAAAAATTAGATTTTCAATTTTGAGTTACGATTCAGTTATAAGGTTTTAAGACGAGTGTTCCCAGCCTTACTCAGCAACAACATTGGACATCTGGCAGAACAAAGAACCGCACATGGATTTATGACATATTATCTTTATAGCTTACATCAAAATCTGCCCAATTTTATTACATTCCTCCAAAATAGGAAAACAAAGCAAAGGCGGCTTCAGACAAACAGCTACCCATATGGAAGAAAAATATATTTGAAATATAGTTTAAAAATATTTTTCCCAAATATATTGACATATATTTGAAATACTACAATTATGGCCATATTCAAAATATATTTTTATATATATTTTTATATATATATTTTTTTATATATATATATACACTGTATGAAATGCATTTTTATTTCAAAATATATGAAAAATATTTTTTAAAATACATTTCAAATATACTGTATGCCTTTAAAAATACAAATCTGTATTTTTGGAATGCATTTACAAATATGTGTAAAAATATATGTTAAAATTACTTTTTCAAATGTTAGAAAAAAATTAAAGAATATATTTAAAAAATATATATTTTTAAAAATATTATTCATATACTTTGTAATATATAAAAAAAAAACATTTCAACATGCAGTATATACATATATATAATATATATATATATATATATATATATTATATATATTTTATGTATCTATATATATATATTATATATATATATATATATTTATTGAAATATATTGAATATGGCCAAAATTGTAGTATTTCAAATACTATGCATGCATTTCAATGCATGTTGAAATGTGTTTTTTCTATATTACAAAATCTATGAAAAATCTTCTTTTAAATATTTTTTTTTAAAATATATTCTTCAGATTTTATTTGCCATATAAAAAAGTCATTTTAACATATATTTTTACATATATTTATAAATGCATTCCAAAAATGTAGATTTGTATTTTTAAGGACATACGGTATATTTGACATTTATTTTTACAAATATTTTTAATCTCTTTTGTAATAAAAATGCATTTCAACATACAGAAATATATATATATATATATATATATATATATATATATATATATATATATACATATATACATTTTGAAATATATTGAATATGGCCAAAATTGTAGTATTTCAAATATATGTCAATCAGGGGTGGACTGACAACTCATGGGGCCAACGGGCAATAGGGGATCATGGGGCCCCTGTGTCCTTGCCCAAACTCAAAAAAAGCCTATGAAAAAGGTACCAGAGGCATCTCACGGGGCCCCCTACTGACCCCGGGCCCTCGGGCAGTGCCCGAGCTTCCAAATGGTCAGTCCGCCCCTGATGTTAATATATTTGGGAAGAATATTTTTAAAATATATTTCAAATATATTTTTCTTCCATGTGGCTATTTAGAATCGATTATACCTAAAAACAATATATAAAGTAATATAAGATCTACGTTACATGACTTCATGGTATAGGCTGGGGTACAACACTCATCAGATCTTCAGTTCTCTGAATGATTTGTTACTGCCCTGCCCCTTTTTGGAGACTCCTCCCCCACATGTGCACCTCCCTGATTCAAGCACTCTAAATATTTGCGTAAATAATTTTTACCTTGTGGTTTTGGGCACCCAACACTTTGACAAATATTTGCAACTGGTAGCATTTAAACTGTATGTGATACACTCATCACACCTGAGAAAAAAAGGTTATCAATTTGAAAAAAGTAACGATGAAATTTAATCTGCTTAAAATTTGCCTTCCCTGGCTCCTCCATTCACTTTTTATTACATACTTACTTTAGACCCAATGATGTCGTCACTGGGTCTCTGTGCTGCTGTATGCAGTGTGCGAAGATCATGGCTGGTGGGAGGGGCCGGCAGGTTTCTATACATAGTTTCCTGAAAATATCACAGAACCCTGCCTTAGTACCCATTTGAAAAGCCCTTAGCCCTGGTGCAAGCAGTGGGCTGGCTCTTGGGAGGTGTTATGTAAATATCAAAAGACCTCGTGGGCGGGTGTCAATCTGGAAGACTGGGCGTATCTAGCCAGGCTTCTTTTGCATGCAGACTGTCCTGGGTAACGCCCACATGGGATGATGAGCCATCAGGATACAAAGTGCTATAATCCATTGATGGCAAAGGGATGGGCCAGGGACAGACAGACTGGGGAAGAAAGGGCTAGGTGATGCTGGAAGGCCTCCAGCCAGGAAATGAGATGCTGCAGCTTCTAATGCACACTGTGTGAAGCTCCCAGTGTGCAGTGACATCAGAAATCACATGTCCATCATAATCAAACTGCCACTTGTGAATTGTCCCAAAAATATTATTGTATGATTGGAACCACTGAATGAAATCCTAAATGGCTGTGATGTCACACATGGGGAATTATGATGTCGTAAAATGATGTCCAGAAAATCTGTAAGGGTACAAACAGCATAGTTAAAGCAGAAGTCTGGGTAGATGTAAAAGACACAAAAAAAATGCAGCTCTGTATTTATTAAAGTGGCTCTAAACCTCAGACATGAAATATGAATAAAGCATATCCCTCTATAGTGTGTACTTGTCTCAGTCCAGAGCACTAAGTGTCATTTCTGTCTGCTGCCTCCTTCCTCTGCTATCAGCATGAGTCACTTCTGACCAGGGGCGGACTGACCATTTGGGTACTCAGGCACTGCCCGAGGACCCGGGGTCAGTGGGGGGCCCCATGAGATGTCCCTGGTACCTTTCATAGGCTTTTTTGGGTGTGGTTTGAGTGTGTGCGAGGACACAGGGGCTTCATGATCCCCTATTGCCCGGGGGCCCCATAAGTTGTCAGTCCGCCCCTGGTTCTGACAAAATTTCCTGACACCAAGAGATAAAAAGTTGACAGGGGATGGACAGCACACAGCCTGTGATTGACAGCCTCAGCTTTGTTCCTGTGTGCTGTGTGAAAGGGGTGTGTTCCTTCGCTCCAATCAACTCTCAGCTCTCCTCACTGAGCTTTACAGAGTGTAATTTCAGCTTCCTGCAGCCTGCTTTCTGAGAGCTCAGACAAGCTGTATACATTCAGCACCTTATGAGAGAGCTAGTGATAAACCGGTACAACTTATGTAGGAGGATTTGTTTAATCGCTGTGCATCACCTGAGGCCAGTCTCTTGGGTATATGTAAGGGTTTACAAAGTGTGTTTTAAATAAATTCAAGTAGTTTAAGTACCCAAATTTAATTTGGTATCTGCCTTGTGCAGTCCCTGTACAGCAGAGCTCAGAGAAGGGAAAGCGGGGTGGAAGCAGCCAAGGAGCCAATTAGGAGAGTTGGATTGACTTCTGTCGAGTGGGAATGGCCATACATGGATCTAAATTCAGCTGATCCCTGCTGAACCGGTCAAATTTCAATCCATCTATAGCCAACTTAAGGGGAAGGGAGAGTGAGTCCTCCATGAAATGGTCAATGGTGAGCAAACCTGGAAACTCCATATTGAATTTCCTTGAAAAGACACCAAAAAATGATTAGGTGACCTAGCTGTAAGCAGGGGCGGAGTGACAACTCATGGGGCCCCCGGGCAATAGGGGATCATGGGGCCCCCTCTGTGTCCTTGCCCACACTCAAAGTACACCCAAAAACAGCCTATAAAAGGTACCAGGGGCATTTCATGGGGCCCCCTACTGACCCCGGGCCCTCGGTGCCAAGGCAAGGTCATCTAGCTCCCAAGGCAAAGATGCCAATCAAATCCCCCTCCCAAAAAAAATGTATGAGCATTATGTGTCAGCAAAAATCCCCTCCCTCCCTTAAAAAAAATTCAAGCACTATAGGGGGGCTATAGATGGCCATAGGATTGGTTGTATGGGGCCCCACCCTAGAGATGCCACTGGCTGTCAGATTGCCACTGTGCGGTGTTTGCTTACCCACCCCCTACCCAGTGGTGTAATTAGGTTTTGTGCTGCCCTAGGCAACACAAAAATTGCCTCCCCCCGCAGGGAGAGCCTGACATTGACCAACAACACCCCTGCTCCAACCCACCCGAAAGAGCCTTCCACTAACATACATTCCCCCCCTCCCCGGAGAGATAGTCACTCACCTTCACAGCTCCGGACATCCCTGAGAATGAGAGTCGGGCTCTGCATACACCATCAAGCAGTCCGCAGCCTCTCTCATCTCCCACATGGTCCTCATGCAGTGCTGCCCCCCCTGAAAAATGCCACCCTAGGCAACTGCCTTGTTTGCCTTGTAGTAAATACCCCCCTGTCCCTACCCATGTTCTTTGCTGAAAGGAGATGGTAAAAAAACACTACACAGTGGCGCTCCGTCAGTCT